>NC_092205.1:84260085-84327846 GCF_043381705.1 Parasteatoda tepidariorum | reverse complement strand
TATATATAAATTTATGGAGTTTCTGACTCTATGGGAAAACTAAAATGGGAAACCTAATTTTTACCAATGCGTATTTTTGTAAAATAAACAATAAAATATGGTTTTTTAATATGTAATAAAATTTGGTAAATGTGTTTCAATTTGGTAATTTTATTATTATACCTTAGAGCATGGTTTAAATTCCGCATACTTAGGCTTTATTAACCATAATTTTTCTTTTGTTACCATAAATGTTATTACCATACATCACGCATATTTTACCAAAATATTTTTCACTGTGTTAAGTCGGTATGTTTTGCTGTGTCCGAAGTGATTTTATAATGATAGATGTAACATTTCTAAGTTTATATTGTATTATGGTTAATTATTTTTCTGTATCGAGACGGTACCTTAATTAATAAAAGTTGTTTCAACTTTTCATGCTTTATCAGATGGTTATCTAATGCATATTTATTCATCATACGAAACTCGTGATCTGTCTACAGAAATAACTAATAATATAATTTAAGGGATAAATTTTAAAGAGTAGTCCTCTTGAAAGCCAAGCTTTAAGTAATGTCAGAAAATGCAACTTTATGCTTTGAAATATGCAGACTTTTGATTGTAGACGAGGAACAAGATTTAAAAAAAAATGAATTAGTTAAAACTAATTGCTTATTTAATTATTTTGGATAACTGTATCGAAATAGATAAATGACTGCATTAGTAGAAGATATTTCGCATTTCGTTCGATATTTTTATTGTTTATTTCCTGATTCTCCAAATTCAAATAAGATACATATGCCACGAAACTGTCTACATAATTGATGAAATCAAATATATTATCTTTCTTTTAATTTTTTATTGTAATTAAAATTTCTCTTCAAATAGGGTAAAATAAATAAAATATTTACATGGAAAAATACTTTGCAAAGACATACAAACAGAAGAAAATCATAGAGTATTTTTGGGAAATAAAATTATATCAAATATTGCCCAATATATTAAACGCCGTATCTATAAAGAATGTACTAAAACTTCAGTACAGACGATATCTTAGCTTCCGAAATCGAACACAAAAATATACTTTTCCGGTTTGCATACATCTTTTTTTCGGTGGATTTGAATTTTTCATCAAATACAGTCTAGTCTCAAGCAATAAAATGGGATCGTAATAATTGATTTGAGAAAGTGTTGAACGTCTGAGTTCCTTAGATTATACATTGATGTTATACATGAGATATATATATAGATGAGATTATAGATAAGATGCTATACATAGGGGAGCAAATTTTTTCCCCAATCTTTTTGCATTTATACAAATCAATGTTGCAATGTGCAAATGCAACAATCAATGTTGCATTTATACAAATACATGTTCTTGACTGATTCGGGCGTGGGAGTCTTAAATATGAAATCAGTTTTTGTCCTAAGCCAACAGTTTTAATTTAAAATTATATTAGTCTACTTTTTTCTCGAAATGTATAAGTTTCAAAATGTTTCATATAACAGGGGGACGAGTAAATGTTGCGACAGAATTCTAGTGGAGTTAGGGCGCATTATCAAAATTAAAACTGCATTAGGAACTCATCATCGAAAATGTCCTCCTACGCTGCTAGGGGCGCTTTCGTATTATTACTTGGCCAGAAGCACACAAAGACACAGTTCATAATAGGGAAGCGGCGTATGACGGCATTTCCAGACATGGTTAATTAGGTAATTTTAATCTAGATGATGTGCCTTAACTTCCCTAGAAGTTATGAGTCAATTTTTTTCGAATAAATTTTGTATTTAAAATAAAATCGAACATATTTTACACTTAATTAAAATAGTTAATTCAACGAAAAATTATTTAAAATATTTTTGACATTTAATTTAAAAAGTTAAAAATTATTTTTGATATTTAATTTAAAAATGTTGAAATTGTTTTTGATATTTAATAAAAATTTATTTTGATATTTAATTTAATTAAATATTTTTTAAACTGTAAAGTCATTTTTGCAGTCTAGCCATTGGATGAAAGATTAAATATTAAATAAATAATCCCAAGAAAGTAAAGCGATAAGATATATTATATGATAAAAAACTTCATTCGTGTCAAAAATATACAAATTAAAAATAACTGTTTTTATTTCTGTTTGATTTTTCAATCGTTTTTCTCTCTCGGGTACTCTGGTTTTTCAAGTTTAGTTTCTTACCTTAATTTTTTTCAATTTTTTGTTGGCAACTTTACGTTTTATAATTGAAATCACTTTTGTTTCTTTTCATTCATGTTTGTCAAATCTTGAAAATGAGGGTATATTTTTGTGCGCTTGAAAGATATCGACTGTTATTTCTAACTTTTGTATTTTTAGAGCAAATTAAGTTCTTAATCGAGTAATATCGTATAAAAGATTTCCTTTACAAAATAATGCATAGATGAAAGCCTTATTAAATAAATATTTTGCAAGTATTTTTTAAAATTTTTAACAAAAAGTGGCGAGTCAATTATTAATAAAATTATCTTGCTATCTAAAATTTTATGTTGAATAAAAATGTGTCGATAGTATTACGCAGCATTAATACTTTTCAAATTTCATATAAATAAACATTAAAAATGAATAGTAATGATTAAAAATAATGTAATAATCATTAACAGCAAAATATTTCACACTAACTACAGTAAATTTTACTTTAAGAAAATAATAATGTTTATGTGTAAAACTAAAACAATATTTTTTCATTATAACGCTAATAAACATCATCATTATAAACGTTTTTATGAAGATGCATGAAAAATAAATAAAATATCTAAAGCAATGAAGCGTAAAGCAATGATAGTAATCGTACATTATATATATTTTCTTAAATTTCACTCCTTGCTTTAAGTAGATTCAATAAAGAATATATTCTTTAATCACATTTTAGGGAAGTGGCATTACACAAGAAAATGAAATCATAAATGAGTACCATTTATAAAATTATTGTTAAGTTTGAAATAATTGAATTGGGACAGAAAGTAAAAAAGAATTTTCTTCTGCTCTGTTTAAATATTTTTTGTTCTTCTAAACAAGGCATTAAGCCAATCAAACAAGAAACTAATGATGAAATTAAATTTAACTTTTTTTTTGTAAACCATTTTCAAATTGAGGAAAAAAATTTTTGCGCAGTAAGTTAATTATATTATTATAATAATATAATAATATTAAGAAATATTTTGAGTCGGGTCGAAATATTTTTGATGGGTTTTTGAATGCCAAACCGTTAAGTACAGAATTGCATTTATTTTGTATCAAAAGTCAAAAAAATTTATTATAACCGTAACATATATTAAAATAAATCACCAGTCGTCTATGTTGATTAAGATTTGAGAAATGGTAATTAAAAAAGGCATTTAATTAAAAAAAAGAGTTTACTTTGTGGTAGTTTGGAGAAAATATAATAGTATTTTCATTTGAGAGTTTTACTACAAAAATGCATGCAAGACATGCTTTTAAATATCAAGAGATTAAAATGATTGTTCATGAAAGAATAATACATATTATGTTACTTCTGAAGTCTTAATTCTAAATTTCAAAAAAAAAATAATTTTGAATTTAATTATCAAGTCAAAACTGATGTGAGTAGAGCTTTTAAAAGAAAAAAAACTTCTTATGTATAATTCGGAATTTGAAAACAAAAATAAATTACATTTTTCTTATTAAAATTTACTTTGAAGCATTAATTAATATATAATTAAAGGGAATTATATCTTTATGTATTTACAAAATATCTAATTATTAATACTATTCCATATTCACGGGAAATTCAGTCGCCAGGTTACTTAAATTGCTTTATTCACTCAAATAATTTTTTTAAATTCAAATATAATAACATCAGATCTTATATTGCAGAATTTTGTTTTAATATTTGTACGGAAACACAAATTTTTAGTGTAAACATTAGTAGCAAATCATTAAAATAAAATTCATTTTAACTTATATAATTAATAAAAAATGAAATAAAATACTTGAACGTAATCATAAAAAGTGTCTTTTGTGAAAGTCTAATTAAGAAATGTTTACTTATGTCTCATGTAAAAAAAGCTAAAAAAAAAAATTACAAATTCACTTTAGTGTAATGTTTAATGCTATTTAGAGTGACGCAAAAGTTAATTTAAGAACGTTTTTTTAAAAATGTTTGCACAAATTACGTGATGTTGTTAAAAGATCCATAAATTCATTAAACTGAATTGTAAATATCATAACAAAAAACTAAGAGTTAAAAATTTTTTTTCTTTCTCAAGGGTATATTATGAATTTCATTTTTAAAATTTGATGACTTTTTATTTATTATTAGTATGAGTAGCTATTTTAATAAAGAGCGCTTGCTGACAATTAAACACCAGGAGAAAAAATTCTGATAAAATTATCGTTCAGCATTATAACGACATTTCTTCTAAAAAAAACCTAGTTTTAGATAATAAAACAAATTTACTTTTTTAAAATCAAACAGTTATTTTTCCGTTCAAATGGAGACATTTCAACAGAATTTCAGGTTTTTAAAATATCAGTTCTTATAACCACACATTTAGTAAAAAAAACATAACTGAAAAATACATTTAACCGAACAAATGATTTTTATGCTATTCTCTAAGGTATCGTGATAAAATCACCAAAATTTACCACATTTATCAAATTTATAACTTCTTATAAAACCATTTTTAATTCCTATTTTTACCAAAATCATTACTATAGCACATCTTTAAAAATTATCGAACTTTTTAGTGCTCTCATGAAACAAAAAACACGGTATATTTTACTACATTCTGATTGTTTTGGCCATATTTTTTTTTCTGAGTGTACGATTCTAACAGCTTTATCAAAGAAAGAAAAATGTTTTCTACTCGTAAATTGAAACGAGATTTCAAATGTAAGCCCATGTGAAAAATGGGCTTAATGTTGAACTTTATTAACTGTATTAACCATACTTTGAAAAATGATAACTTCGCAACACTGATGAAGTATCAATAATGAGTTAAATTAAGATTGAGTTCTTCAAGATTGGGCTATAATATCGGGAATTCAGGTTTGATTAAATTGTACAATAATAATATGGTTTTTCTACCTTGCTATTTACCCACATCATGTAATCAAATTTCTTTCTTTTTTATATAAAGTAGATTTTTCAAGTTACAAAGCATAAAAATTATCAAGCCAAAAACATAAATTTTTTAAATAAAATTAAATAAATTTTAAATTTTAAAACATAGCATAAAATATCAACAAGTAATGACTGAAAACATTTTTTCATAGTGTTTGTTGAATTTTCAACCAAGCGAAACTTTTATAATCTAATTTCTGTTTTAAATATTAAGACTTTTATATGTATTTACATTTTCTTCAGTCGACAGTTTATTTTTTTTTGTTGTTATTTCCTATAAGTCAAACTAAGCTATGTCTGTTGAAATATTAAAATTTTTTTGTTTTGTTTGCTAAAAAAGTGATAATGATTTTATATTTAATTTGTTTCAAGACAAAGCACACACAGTCATTGTGAAGGATTGGATTTGTATCCCCGGTCACGTCTTGAACCCCACTCAGCTTCAGATTAATAGGTACCAGATAATACGTAATAGGTACTATGAATTTAAGGTAATAGTCACTATGAAGTAAAGGCAACCGGTGTGAAAAACTGGGATCTCGGTCCTCAGGCATGGCTAAAATCCCACTCAGTTTCAGATCAATAGATACCAGATGATAAGTAATCGGTACTATGAATTAAAGGTAATAGGTACTATGAGTTAAAGGTAATAGGTACTATGAATTAAAGGTAGTAGTCACTATGAAGTAAAGGAGGCCGGTGTGCAACACTACGAGCTCTATCCTCAGTCACGGCTAAAATTCCACTCAGTTTCAGATCAATAGATACCAGATGAAAAGTAATCGGTACTATGAATTAAAGGTAATAGGTATTATGAATTAAAGGTAATAGGTACAATGAATTAAAGGTAGAAGTCACTATGAAGTAAAGGAGGCCGGTGGGCAACACTACGAGCTCTATCCTCAGTCACGACTAAAATCCCACTCAGCTTCAGATCAATAGATACGAGTTAATAAGTAATAGGTACTATGAATTAAAGGTAATAGGTAATATGAAGTAAAGGCGATCGGTGTGCGAAACTAATCTCATTTTCACCACCTTGCCGTTAGCTATAAAATTGTTATGACCTTACCTTCTCAACCCTTCTGGCCTAAAATGGACTGCTATAGGATTGCTTCATTTTTCTAAAATAAGTTTCAAACTAATAAAAAAAAATATAAAAAATATTTATTTTCATTAAGGTGTTTGGTAATAATAATCTTAGCTAATTACAATCAGTAAAGTGAAAACTAATAAAATGATATCTGGCTTGAAAAAATAAGAGAGTTAGAGGGTGATTATTTTAGACTAGAAACTTCTGTACTATATTTCTATTAAAACGGATATTCTTTCCGTTTCAAAAAGAAACAAAATAGAATTAAGAAAGCGATTCCGTTCAAGTGTGTAAATTAATAATTCAACATCAAAGTGAAGATAAAAAAATAATTAAAGAAAGCACCTTTAAGCCACTTAATCCCGCCTATGTTCTTACAAGAACGTATCAGGGGAGTTGGATTTTAAGAAAAGGAGAACTGGAGAGAAAAGATTGGACGAATTGCAGCAACTGGTGATTTTCGCGCGCTCGATGACGTCATTCTGACGCCGAGAACGATGACTATAAAAGCACTTCGTTATTGCGCGCTCCCGAATTTTAGTGAAATATCAGAATCTAGAAAAGAAGAAATACCTGATATCAACGAAAGAAATTTTTTTTAAAATTTCTTAATTCAACAGTTATATCTGACCTTCAACTGAATTGAAGAAATTAATATTTATTAGGTAATTAAGTTTGATTTCTATTTTTCGTTATCTGAATTAGAATAATATTGATTTACTTTTAGTGATGAATGGTTTTTTAATCTTAGAAGTACATTGATTGCTATGCAAACTTTTTAGAAAAATACTAAAATTAAAACTGTTTTTTAACATTAATGCCGAAATATGGCATTTAATATTCTTAGTTAACTTTAAAATCAAATGTGTACTGAGATGCTAAGAACTATCAGAATATGGTAAAACTTACCATGTTTCTGGATGTATAGGAACATCATAAGGCTTGGTAATTTTTACCGAAGCTTTTTGGTAACGATTTTGGTAAAATTAACAATATAGTTTTATAATGTGTGATAAAATTTTTTTAATGTGGTAAAACTTTCTAATTTAATCATGATATCTTAGATCATGACCTAAAAACCACTTTTTCGGTAAAATTAATTTTTCAATTTTGTGTTATTTTACTAAATGTGTGGTAATAAGAACTATAATTTTGAAAACTCGAATTTCTGGGAAACCAATACCAAATGAATGGAAAAATGGTTTAAAAACCGCACATTTTGGTATTATTAACCAGAATTATGGTTATTTTTTGAGACAGTTAAGCTATTAAAAAAATAATATAAAATTAAATAAGAATAATTTGGAAATATAGTTTTACCGTGATTTCAGAAAGAAAACCTGTTAAAAGACATCAAGTTTTAATTGTCGTCATTTTTAAAATTTTAGATACTAATATATTAATATTAATTACTATTATATTATACTAAAGTACTCTTATATAGTACTATTATGTTATATTAAAGTATAAAAGAAAGGATATTAGATAAAACGTTTTTTCATTGCTTTAAACCGTTACTTTGAGAAGTGATTTTACTAATAAACACAAAATTTTAAGTTCAAAAATATACATGCATGTTTATTTGTCGTGCGATGTGTAATGATTTATATATTTTTTTGAATTTTAAATAATACGAAATGAATAAAAAAAACAATTTAGAATAAAGAAATATGTATTAAATTGAAATTATAAAATCTGAACAGTAACATATTGAAAAATTTACAGAGATTAATATTTAAAAATTTCTTTTTATGATTTTAATAATTTAAAGTACTTTAAATATCATTAAAGTATAAGTGGAAAATAATAATATGAAATTTCAATGATATCTTTACTTTATATTTAAACACTCTTTATACTTTGTTTTGCTTAAAAATTAATAGAGCAGTTATATTTTACTCAAAACGTAAAAATAAAAATGTTAGCAACATTTTAAATTTATTCATATAATATATTACTTATTTTAAATATGATGACATACTTATTTTTATAAAATTCCAAATTAAGAGTTAGCCCTTTTACTTTTTCAGTATTGTGAGTTAAATTATCGTCTTTGAATAAATAACAATTTCTAGTGTATTCTGATATTTATTTTAGAAAAAAATTCTTTTATTATCGTTAAACAGAATGATATGAAGGGGAATGAAAACAGTTATTTGTTTAAAAAATAATTATTGACACAATGTACACTATTCCATCATTTTGAAAAAATTAGAGCCATAAACGATACTCATGGGATTTTAAAAGCCTTTTTTATTATTTTATTCATAATCTGTATGCTCAATTATATACAGAGATTTGTTAAGATTTAAATAATTCAATTATGTTCGTTACTGTTCAACATTGAAATGTTAAGTTTTGTTTTTATTTTATGATTACTATGATAATTTATTCCATTGAATACTCAATTGGGTATGGTTAAAACAATTTGAAGGATTTATTTATATACATATAGCAGTTATTATTGTTAAAAAAATTAAATTAATATAGTAATTAAATTAAAATACTTTGAAAAATTATTTTTAGTTTTTATTCTCACTAGCTAAACCGAGTAGACAATACGATAATTCAAAACTTTCCGCATTTTACTTTATGAACAATTCGCATAGTGATAAAATTCTCAAAACCGCATAGTATTATAGATTTAAACTAAAAGTTTAAAGAAAAATGTCTTAATGGCTGATATTATTGCGAAAACCCAAACTAACAATAAGCTTCATAAATTAGCTATGATAAAAAAAAGTTGCTAATATTGTAAAACATATTATCATTTTACAAAATTTAAGTTGTTTGAACTTTGCTTTCAGAATTATCATCACTGTAAAAAAATTCATATCAAATTACGGTAAAAAATACCGCCACTCAGGATGCCGGTACTTCTTTTAGCAAAATCCTTTTTTACCGGAACATGTTGCGGAACAAATATACTGTTATTTTTATATTAATAATAATCGTAAAATGATTGAATCACTCTAATTAATTAAATATTGCAGTAAAATTTATAGTATAATATTTTACAGTAAAACTGGATCTCACTTATGATGTACCGAAAGTGCTGGTGCTTTCTACCATAATTTGATTCGCACTTTTTTTACAGTGTTCTTTAAAATAGTAACATAATAGTAATTATTCTTTCAATTATCTATCCTTAAAATAATATGAAAATGCCCAATATTAAAATATCTGTCTTTAAAGAAAATATATTTTAACAATTATTTAGAAAGAGTGCCTAAATACCTAATATCTTCAGTTCACTGTTATAAGTTAAATATCCTAATCCTTAGGAAAAATAAAAGAATTAACTTCTAAATTACAGTATATTAGTTACAGCTAAGTGTCCTTTCTTCGTGCCCTGTGGTAGTTAAGAATTTGAGAAAATAGATCAGAGATTAATCCTGTTGACTCACATTACTTGATATTAAAAGCTTATATAATAAATGTTTAAAGAATTAAATCTGCAGAGATCGATAAACCAAAATAAGGATATTTCAAGTTATCTTTGAAATTTGCTTCCATTGGCCGAATTCATAATACAAAATGAAAGAAAAGATTTTTTCTTTAACAAGTCACGTAAATTCAGTTGTTTAGTTTATGTCTTTTTTATGGTCATGTAACATTAACGTAACATGTAAAAACAAACCAGTATACTTTTATGGGAATTCTATATAATATAACAGCGAAAAGGCATTCCAATACAAATCATAAGAGTTTTAAAAAGTGACAAGACATATAATGGAGTTTTTCGCATTCAAATTTATTTTTATTTCACATTCAGAAAATGATACTCATTTTTTAAAAAAAACTTGATAGTGAAGGAAATTTTTTTATTTTTATTTTAATGTGATTCTCTACATTATTTGATAGCATTTCGGTGCTGAAATTATGCATACCAATTTATGCTTATTTTTTGCAATCAAAACATTTACTCTATTAAAAATATAATATAAAACAATATTGGTCTTATTAATTTTTTATTATAAAAACCTTTTTTCTTTAACTTAAACTTCATTGTCAAACTTCATTAACTTAAATTTTTCTTTCTATGACTTCGTAGCTAAATTTACATGTATCTATCTATCTATATACATGTATGTTTATCTCATTTTATTTCATTTTCCTTAATTATCTTAATTCTAATAAAATTTATGAATCATTTTTTAAATCATTTAACGGCATACTAATAAAAAAAATTTGTTTATGTGTGTTAAAAATTAATATATGTATTATGAGAAAGTAGTTTTGCAATAAAGTTAATAAAATGTTTAAAGTTTTATAACGAGAAATTTAATAGTTAAAAGGAGAAGCATGATTTCTTTTTCTATTAATATTTAAGAGAAATTTCTTAGTTATTTAACAAGATTTTTTCCTAAAAAAAAACATGTGTTTAAGTTTTGATGTTCATGAATTTTTTTGATAAGTTGTATGTTTTGTTAATAGAACTTCATCTGAGTTTTTCATAACATAATTTTGGAAAAACAATATCTCAGCAGTAGGTCAGATATGAAAATAAGAATTAAGCAAAAGCAAAATTTAAATGTCTTATTTGTGGCGATAAAACAGAAGTCAATGCATAAATGTAAAAATATCGTCAATTTAGGTGTTTTAATACGTTGCGGTTTTATTTTAATGCAGATTTTAGTGACCATTTGTTCATTTTACTAGCATAAATGTTATTTTATCAATCTTTATTTAAATATTGCTACCTAATAGTAAATTGAAACAAGATATTTCCTTTCAGATTTCTTATTTATTTCTATTTTTGTATAAGTTTGTAGAATTCTCATTCGAAAATCTATTTTCATTGAAAATATATAATATTTTTCAACATAATAAGGTTTTCCTTTTAAATATCCGGAGTTATTTGATCATAAGTTTAGGTAAATTGAAAAGGTTATAGTAAGCTTAAAATTTATAAATAGTTTTGCTTGTTTAAAAAACCTTGTTTTAAATTAAAATAATTTGTAAAGCTACCGAAAAGTTACCGAAATCAGCTAAGTGACTTGTTTTATGATATTTATATTTCAGGAACATATTTTTAAAAGAATCTTGTTTAGGTTGGTTAATTGCTGACGAATCTGGAAATTTTTTTAATAAACTCAATTTATATATGCCGGGAAATATTTTGAATCTTGATTAAAAGCATAACTCATTTTAGTTAATAAACTCAAGTAATGAGTTTTGCGTAGTTTGTTCGCTAATTACGTATGAAAGAGAAAAAAATGCCTAATTCATAACTATTCTAAATATTTGTTATTGTGGAATAGAATAGTGTACAAAAAATAACTTTAAATATATTGGTTAACAGTGGCTCAAACTTTTCCGTAAAATCCATTGATATGTTAGTTTTTAAATGTAATTAAAAATAATATTAATTCGTACTACAAAGCTAAAACAGTAAAACAGCATTTTTTCCTATAAAGCAATTCATCTTCGTCCAGTTTCGGTTTAGATTGTTATGTTCAACTGACATGATAAATAAAGATTAAATGTTAAATTTTATATGATTGAAATTGGATGGACCTGTATCGGTAATTAATTATTTTTATATTGCAAATTTTGTTTGAGTTTTGCATTCAAATTTTTTGAAGCAAAGTGAAATTTTATTAAAAGACTGAGACTGAGTGAAAATTTTATTAAAAACAGCGATAATAGATTTTGGAACTTGAATGCTTTTTCAATACTGACTTGATTTTAAAACTCATATATATATATAAAATTAAATTATTGATTATGAAATTAAAAGTTTATATTAGCGAAACGGGTTTTGAAAATTTATTGTTTTCTTAAATAATATTTTTTCATACTTGGAATCTCATTTTTTTTCCTGTGTTATAAACAGCTTCTTGTCTCGCTTTGTATATTTTTTAATAAAAACGGAGATTGAATGCTTGTTTTAAGTAAGATATGTTAAAATGAATTATGTAATAAAATTTTACAATAAAAATGTTTTATATGCAGAAAATATTGTTAGCAGTTTTGGCAATATTAAAGAAATTAAAAATGAAAATTTAGTTATATCAGTTTCTCTTCGTGTAAAAATATTTAAGCAAGAACTATTGTCGTGCATTTAGTTATATAAATAATGATCCTTTTTAACTCTCAAAAAAATATAGGATTATTAAGTCGTAGCTGAAGGGAATTCGTTGCAGTTAAGTCAAAGTGGTTTGGTTTCAGTTCTAATCCAATTTTATTATGAATGTTTTGTAAAATCCTTTATTTTTTTATTTTGTCATACAGATGATTCAGCTATTTTCTTTAATTAGAAAGTTGAGTTGTAATATAAGCGGAAAAGTGAAATGTTTAATATTTCAGTGTAATGGGGAATTTTTTAATGATGTTTCCGTCCCCATTTAAATTTTATATTCTGAAAAACTGTCTTTCAACCTTATTTGGGGCATTAGGGCCTTGTAAAGAGGAATAAAAATCAGTGATTTTACACAAATGCTTCATTTTAAAGTCGTAACTTATGGTTATAACAGCATTTCCTACTGGAAATATTTTATTTAATATTTTAAATGAGAAAATAAAGCATTAGACATGACTAATAATCTCATAATAACCGACCCTTATGTATCTTTTGTTACGTGCTAAAATTGAAGAAAAAATATGCACATTAAAAGACTCTTAAACATGAATAAAACTAAAAATATATTGAAATCTATTAAATCACTTGTGAGGAAAGCGGGATTGTGAACATAAAGTTTCGTTTGATTGGTTGACGAAACATGAGGGTGTTTACAGCAATCTTCTTTCAACTCATCTCTGCGTCTTCCAGCAATAAAATATGTTTTAATGAATTTTGTTCCTCCTTCCTTATTAGTAATTTATCAATAGCATTATTTTTTACTTAAATATTAGCTGAAACCTTAATATGTATGTTTTTTTACCTCATTTTGAAAGAATTATTAAAAAAACTACCTATTATGGGTGGTTCATACGGAACACCCTGTAACATATCATTCTACATATACATTTAAACATTTTTGAAGTAGCTAAATTTGACACATTTTATGGTTAAACAAAATTAGCTGTCTTATATTGAATGCATAATGCCTGGTCACTATAACTATAACATGTTTCGGCCCCGCAGTTAAGATCGTTAAGACGCTGTTCCCAGCAGATCACCGAAATCAAGCATCACTGGTTACGGTCAGTGTGCGGGTGGGTGACCACTTGGAGCAGTCTGCTTAGGGACCGAGGGTGTGCGGTATTGGTCCTCATTAAAATGCTCTACCGTTAAGTGCTAGACTTCGCGTGCAGGTAGGTCGTCGGGCTACCGAAGCGGGGGTGCCATCCCCTCTGCAGAGGATCAAAATTGTTATGGCATGTCTTCGTATCATCCTCAGGGGAGTCTCCCAGACCGTCGCCAATAGCCCATCGTGCAGCTCTAGTGATACGTAAATTAGCTACGACAACTACGACGATAACATGTTTCGGAAACGTTAAGCAAAAGTTATTGAATAATAATTATTATAATTATTATTAATATCAATTATTATTATTTATAGTTACTATTAATAGAATGAATAATAATGAATAATAATTATTATTAGTGATTGACATTCATTGCGAATGTTATTGTAAGACACAATACACTGTACTGCTGCAACTACTTTGGAAAATCTTGAATTTGCCATGGCTTAATTCATATAAGCTATGTACTGCCTCGAATAAACCGATAATGTTCGTAATTAAATTATATTCAAACGCTTCCGCGAAAAATACGAATTTCTTTCCTTTTGAAACAATTTTCGAACCAAATAAAGGATTAAATAGGGTGATATGGAGAAATAAACAAATGCTTGAATATATAGGATATTATAAAGCAACCAAATAATGGATTATATGGAGTAATAACCAAATGATGGATTATATGGGTTAACATGACATTAACCAAATAAGAAATTTTGTGTGGTTTCTTAATATTTCTCTAAAGTTAATATTTAAAGTATACTCGGATTATATTAAATTCTTTTATATATCATTGTATAATTCAAAAATTATATGAAGTAGATTCGAAACTATAAGACAATTATATCAGACAAGGTGCTTACATAAGACAAAGTAAATTATTTTGACCTTTTAAAAATTTAGAAAAAAGATCTGTGAAATAAGTTTTGTGGTTTGTTTAGTTTAGCATGCATTTCAGTTGTTAATAATGATACATTTTCTTTTCCATTTTTAATAATTTTAAACCACCATGTATTTGCATGTAAGATTAATGCAAATCCTTTTAAAAAGGTTATTTTGGTAGAAACCCCAAGCATTTTCAACTCAGAGCATTGTTATATAATTTAAGAAGGAACTGTTTTACAATAGGGTGTGAACAGAAAATATTTTAATTATAAAAGGGAACATAGTGTTTCGGATTTCAAAATTTTTATACTTCCTTACACTGTTTGTTACTCACGCAAGAAATGGGGTGATTTTTTTCTGCTCAAAATATAACAAAATTATTTTTAGTACATTTTACCATTCAAAATGATTTATATCTATTACCATTTGAGATAGACTTTTCGAGTAATTAAATTCTCATTCGTATTTCGTTACTATTGTAACGTATCAAGCTATATTAAGAAACAGTTGTTTGCTTTATTTACTTTATTAATTTATTTCGCACAACAAATACAGTAACGACATTAAATTATCCGCAACGGGTCAGTATCTTTCAATAAAATATAGAAAATCCCGTAACGGGTTAGAATAAACTTTAAAAAAAAAAACGTAGAAAAACCAGTAACGGGTTAGTATAAACTTCAAATTCAAAAACCCAAAAATTATCCTCTAAAATATCAACAACTCTCTGTTGTTCTAAAAATTGCCTCTTGCTTCTAATTTTATCGTCTGCCTTTATTTTTTTCATTAATCTCTTTACGTGTTTAGTTTATTTTATTCTCCAGTTTCTCTGTGTCGTCGGCATCCCTCACCTTTTTGGAAATCTTCTCAAAAATAAAACACAAAAACAAGACCACTTGGAATGTCCCCCCAAAGCACCCATGCTATCAGTGTTCTCGACCTGGAGGATCCCTGGCCCAAGGTTTTAGTAGACCGGAACAAACTATTCTTGTCCGCTTTCGAAGTGGTCAGCTTAAATCAATGAAATTTTCCGAAGGAACCAAGAACTTTGAAATTTGTAACAACAGTTCTGCCGAGCAGGCTTCACCTCACCACATCCTCGCGTGACTGGGGCTCACCAAGCAGGATTTAGCAGATGATCCATTGACGGTGTTGGATTTTTTGAGGGTGCATAACGTCATGGACCTGGTCTAACACTGCCAGGAACAATAGGGGAGTGCATCAACAACAGTTTATTTTATTCATGCTTTTGCTAGCCCGTTTTTTGTTTGCCCTTGTTCCAAGAGAACAGTTATCACTTATATTGAGCTCGTTGTAGCTCTACTAGAAAAATATTGTTATTAAAATATTAAGATTAAAATCTATCGCAATTAAATATGTGTGTCTTTTCCTGGACTTTAACAGAGATTATAACTCATTAATTTTACAAAAACTAATACATTTAAAACTAATAAACTTTAATTAATTATTGAGCTTTTCTTAACTACAATGAGATAACGATACTCGTATTGAAATGAAATATTAAAACTAGCATCCATTGCAATAAACTGCAAGTATCTTTTTTATTTTAATTTTGAGAAGCAAAAACATGATTGTTTCATTATCTTACAAACTTTAACTAATTATTGAGCTTTCCTTTGCCTTAGAATAATATTAAAATAAAAATATCTTGTATTAATTTTACTTTAACTAATAAACTTAAAACTAATTAACTTTAACTAATTATTGAGCTTTTCTTAACTACAATGAGATAACGATACTCGTATTTAAGTAAAAATATTAAAACTAGCATCCGTTGCTATAAACTGCATGTTTTTTTTCCGAATTTAACAAAGTAACATCATAATTTTTTCATTAATTTATATTTAGATTAATTATTGAGCTTTTCTCATCTACAGTGAAATAATATTTAAATAAAAATATCCTTCACAATAAAATGTATGTATTTCTTTCTTGTTTTAGCAAAGAATATAACTAATTAATTTTTTTTTAACCAAAAAGATTTGAGCTAATGCTCTTTAATGAATTATTGAACTTTTCTTATTTAAGAACTTATACTTTGCATTAAAATAAAAACATTGAAAATTGCAATGAAATATATCTTTTATTTGAGTTTAATAATCGTTGCAACTAATTAATCTGCAAAAACAGTTGTTGAGTTTGAAATTAAAATATATGCAAATTTTTAAGGCCAAAATATACGTTCAAAAACTTTCACCCGGTAAAGTGAAAATAAAGACTGAAATTTTTATTTCTCATGTAAGCTTACTTTTCAGAGAATATATTCGAAAATCTCGGACAAAATTTATCCATAGTATAGAAGTACTGGAAAGATATATTCTGTAATACTAAAGCTTCCTTCAAATTTTAACGCTGGAAAAGTTTGATACTCTCAATTCTTAAGGATTCTTAAGGATTCTTCAATTCTTAAGGATTTAAAAAAAATTTATGACCAGTAAACTTTTCACAATTCTTACCTGACTAAAATACAAGGAATCATTTATGCATGAGAAATATTGAAAAATAAATACATACTATGGTACATGGTAGAATGCAAGAAACTAAAGAAAAATGGAACATGAGTTACACAACATATTATTAATTCATCTTGTTTATTCGCTTAAAAGTTAGTTTCCTATTTTTTTGAAAAGCAAAAATAGGGTTGCATCTCCAAAAAAGGTTTAACTTGGTAAACAGTATAAATAAATTCGTAATCCATTTTTATAAGTTCCGTTATAAATATTTTGAATTATGTTTCTAAGAATAAATTTAGCTACAAAAATAGTTAAAAAACTTAGAAAAAAAATATTATTGATTTATTTATTTATTTAATTTTTTTGCTTATAGAACTTAAAATAGAATACTTCTTGAAACTGAAGCCCATTTATCTTCATTTTATCTTACAATTTTTCAGATATGTTCTGTTTTTAATTAATTTTTGTTCATATAAAATTTCTGTTATTTTTTGGTTTAGACCTAAATTATTAACAAAATTTTAAAATTACAAACTATTAATTTATAAATTTTTCTGACTCCGTAACTATTATTCGTTGTAATAGTATTTGTTGTAATAGATAAATTTTTACATTGATTACACGGAGGAACAATTATCTTTTGTTTTCTCTTGATTACATTATTTTACAGGTTATAGTAGTTTTTGCATTGTTGTTTTAAAATCCGCAATCGGTTTCTTTCTCAAAGTTACAAATTTCTTTTAAGCTGGTATTTTGGTCTATTTTTTGTCGAAACGTACAAGCTTAAAAACGTTATATAAAACAGGGTGACACTTGCAACAAAATTCTTGATGAGTTAATGCACATCATCAGGCTAAAAAGTGCATAGGATCTCAAGAACGGACACGTCGTCATACGCCATTGAGGGCGCTTTCCTATTATGAACTGTTTCTTCGTGTTCTTCTGAACATGTCATAATAGGGCGCGTACGGCTATATTTCAGGTATGGGTTCATATGCAATTTTAATCTTGATGGTGTGTACTACCTCCCATAGAAGTTATCCCAACTTTTTACGTAAATCACTGTCATATATAACGTATTTAAACTTATTCATTTTGGCAAAAAATAGACTAAAAATGTCAGTCTAGGAAATCTGAAGCTTTGGGAGCAAAACTCATTTCAGATTTGAAATCCCCAAAAACGATCTAGTATTTGTATAAACGCAACAAAAAATTTATTCCCTAGAGTATTTAACATATGATAATATGTTAAATGCCATCCTTTTTAAAATGTACAGCTAGCTGGTGACATAAAAATATTCATTATCATTATTAGTCTATTTTGTCGTTAACTAATGCTTAATATCATCCACTTTCAGTTTAAAAACAATTCTGTTTTCAGTTAAATTTTAAATGTTAATTTTTGTGTTAATATATTATGGAGCGAAAATGAACTTATAGTTTTTATGAAGATTTCGCAAGTTATAAGATTGTTTTGTTTTGGAAGACAAAAATACAAAGACAAAGCGCATTTTTATAAAATAAAAAAATGCTCTTCTATGTTTTTGAAATTTCTTTTCGAATTCCAACTACTTTCGAATGAAGACTTTTCCAATCTTTTCAACTGTATTCTATGTTGTTTTAACGCCTTTTTGCATGGAAGCATTAAGCATGAAATAGGATGCGATTCGAATTAAGTTCGTCTTGCATAAGCACTTAATGAAAAATATCAATTATCATGCGCTTTTTAATATAAAAAACGGATTTCAGCAGTATAATCTCTCTGGAGCTAAGTTCTAAAATAAAAATAAAAAGTTAATTTATAATTAGAAGCCCGTATTTTTAAGTTTTTATTTCAATTAAAACCTTTTATAAATCGCCTGTCTTTGGTTAGAAAGTGTTAAAAGATTTTAAGATTAAAAGTTAAAAGCAATGGAGGCTATGAGCAATAGAGGCTTTAAATAAATTTTAACTCATTAAAAAATGCGTAAATAAATTTAATAATTCAGTTAAAAATAATTTTAATATTTTCAAATACGCTGAGGAAAAAAATATGTTTAAACTACCTGAGTATAGTATCATTTACCGTGTTTCTAGCTCTATGGGAATACCAAAAAATGGTAATTTTTTCCAAATCACTTTGTGGTAATGATTTTAATGTAATTAACAATAAAATATGGTTTTATAATATGTGAAAAAATTGGTAATGGTGGTAATATTTAGTAATTTCATCATGATACCTTAGAGCATGGCATAAAAACCATTCATTCGGTAAAATTTACTTTTTGGCTTCGTATTTTTTACTTAATGTGTGGTAAAAAGAACTGAATCAGAATTCATGGAAAACTTTTACAATATGAATGGGAAAAATTACTGAATGAATAGTTTAAATACCATACAATTTGGTTTTATTACCAGAACTACGTTTTTTTACTAGAAATGTCATTACCTTACAGTTGCCAGAATTGTTTTTTTTTTCAGTGTATATAATTAAATTTATCTTTTTTGTCGAAAGTTGATTTTTTGGAACAAAAATATGTTTTATAATTTTTCGTGTTGAATGAATAATAATTATCATTGTTTAAATACAAAAGCAATAGCTTAAATAGTAATAGAAAATATTCGTAAAAAGGAAAAATAAATAAAAGTAATCTAAACTAATAATGTTAAGCGCATTTTGCCATCGGAAAATTATCTTTATTTAGATAAAATTATCCTTAATACTAAGTAATGTTCATATTTTTTTACTAAGATATTCAAAACTATAAAAGTTGTGATTTTCATTTATGTTTACTTTGCTCAAGACAAAGAAAATTTGAGATTAAATTATTTGTCTCCTTATAATTTGTATTTCCGAATCCATCCATAATTTAAAGTATCAAAAATTACAATATAGTTCTGCTTTAATATTTAAAATTACATTATTGCCCTAGTTCTTTTTATCTTTTTATAAAAATTTACTAACCATACAATATAAATCGAATAAATTAGCATTGTTTAATTTATAAGAGCCTATTTTAAATTAAAGTATTTAGTTTAAAGCACACATTTAAAAATTAAAATAAAATTAATTTAACAGAATTTAAAAGAAATCCTAAAATATTATCGTTTAAAATGAAACATCAAAATAGACGTAACCAAAAATAAGTATCAACAAAAATGAAACATTATACCTACAATATCCATATTTTCCGTGACTCTTATAACTTCTAAAAAAGTTTATAGGTATACTCAAAATGTTAGATATAGAACTTCTTTATAATATATAGCCATGTAACATCAAAATGCGCATTCATTATTTATGTTTGCGTGCAAAAAAGAATGCAAAGATTGAACGTTTCAGAGAACCTTATGATTCCAAATCCTTTGATATGTTAGTTTAGCTTTTAAAATATACATTTGTCGCTAAAACTAACCTCCGTTTTAGAGTTAGTATGTATTTCGTCACGCTATTATTTCATATTAAAAAGAAACAAGGTTCCGGAGAGAATTATAAATACAAACAGAAACTCGAATTATTTGTATGTTTATCTTTCATTCGATTTTTTTTAATAATTTTCTTGTAAAAATAACGCTATTTTGAATGCCTCAATTTTCATTTTTCAAAAACGAGCAACATTTCAATGTTGGATTTATTTCGAATAATACATAATATTCTGCGTTGTCTTTTAACGCAAATAATAACGAAATGAAAGGATAATAAAAAATAATAATTTAAAAGACAAGTTGTGATGTTTTATTTTATAATACTGAGTGAAAATTGTTATCGGAAAACGTATTTTTACATTTTTTAGACTAGTCATTCACTTTGAGAAAAGTATAATTTTGATTTTAGCTCGAACATTATTCAGCAAGAGAAGAAAGTTATCTTTTAGGAGACTTTTATTAGATGTTTTAGAAGATACTCTCTTTTAAGAGAATTAGACAAAAAGTTGTAAATAAGAGAGGTTTTCAAGCTTCCCCTTCTTTAGAAATCCCTATAAAAGTCGGACAAATGTTAAAAAAGCGTCAGATTGCCGAAACAATGCATTTTTAAGCTTCAATGCAGAAACTACACTTACTTTGTTGTACTGACGAGTTAATTAGATGAATGACAGGAAATATATCATAAATAAATGCAAAAATTCTATTTACGCGCATATTATATTCTGAGACTCAATATACAAGATATTCTGAAAACACTGCCCTTAATATATATTTTTAATATCTTTATCAATAAGGAAGTGAAAAAAGTATGCATATTGGGGGATTTAAATTAATATTTATGGGAGGAAGGAACAAAAATATTAACAAAATAGCAAATTCCCATTGAGAAAAGGTGGGGAACAAAACTTAAAAGACATGTTTGATTGCAGAACAAATCAAACTTGATGGAGAACAGGCTAAAGAAATTGATTGAATGACCTTTATTTTTGAAAAGTCCTTAATTTTTAGATTGAAATCAAACAATTTTTTATGTTTTTCACACAGATTTCGATCGTATATTTTTTCTCTCTGTTAATTAGGAATTTGGGATTACCAACGTGATTCCTCCTTTTTTGCTCCGTTGTTAATAAGAATTTTAAAAAAATTGAAGAATACCTGTCTATTTGAGCAAATTCAATTTATTTTAAAACAAATGTTTTGAGCACAGTTTTTACATTTTCATTCTAAGATCGTTTCATGCATGAAACAATTTAGTTTTAATCATGCCTTCTTTCCTATTCCAATGATAACATCTATTTGGATAACATGATAGTCATTTAAATATTGGTTTAGAAGAAAAAAGGAAACTACTGTTTTGATTTATTTTGCGTGATATACTGAAAAATACTATTGTGAATTTATTTTCTTCTTTAAAGAAATTAGCAGATTTGGTTTACATTAAAATGCGTTAGAATTGCTGTATTTGCGAAATTTGTATCAAGTACAGGGTCATTCATAATTCCCTCCACCTGTACACGCCATTTTTCTTTACTACAACTGGTTTCTTTCCTACAACTGCTTAAATTAAAACTTGAATACTTTCGGAATAATTTCATATGTTCTTTTTCGCCATATTCGTCTTCGTTTTTTTACTATAACGCTTCGAAACCCCGGAGTGAATTATGAATAACCCTGTATAAGTATTTAGTTGGTCACTAAAATTCATACCTTTTGTTTTGCTAATTAGTGCTAGCGTATTTTTAATGTCAGGCAATGCTTTGAGGTCTTCTTATTTCAGAACAAATAACATTTCTATACATAGTTTCCAACGAAATTAATACTGTTTCAAAGTAATTTCAGGTAATAAATCACAAATAGTAACATAAATATAACATATTTGTCTAGCATGTTTTACTTTTCGTTTCATTCTTTTCTATGAACTTCATATTTGTGCAATTTATGCAACAAAAATGAACTAAAATAATTCGTAAATAATTATTTAAAATCTAAACATTGTTGGTCACTTCTTTAACTTTCAAAAGCTCTTTTCTTTAAATAAATGCTATTAATCTTATTTGTTGATAAAAAGTATTTCCCTTCCCTTTTCTATTGAGCAGCATTCTCTGAAATGAGAATTTGGCAACCATGCGAACATTTAATTCAATTTCAATTTTCCTTGTGCGCAATTTAAATCTAAACTCGAATAATTAAAGCTTTGTCCAAGAAATCAATAGTTACTGCAAACTAAAGCAAATATTTTATGTTTATACATTGTTAAAATGGAGCACTAAAAGTTTTAACCATCTTTCCATTATGGATATTTATCTCCATGTTTTTCCCTTACTTTCTCTGGATGAGATTTAATATATCAGCTCCAGTTCTGAGATTTCCTTCTCCCTTAATAGCTGCGAAGTTGCACAGAACAGACGGGTAAACTTCAGTGGTATCGTGAGCTTTAAGAGTTAATCTTTCTTAAGGGCAGATCGGTTTTTTCCCTCAGGACATCTTTATTGGAGATTTTCTTGATTATGTACGAATATAAAATGCTGTCTTATAATTAGAAGAAAGCTTTGGATTTTATGTGAGAAGATGGAAAAATTGTGATGTGCGATGGAAATTGTGCTGCCATTTTCGAGAAATGGCATGCGTTTAGATAACAGCGAAAATCACCTGTTTTAACTCGAAAATAAACGATACTGGAGGAGACTAATATTTCACAGAAACGGAGAATATAATTTTTACACAAGAAAAGTATGATTAGTAAATTTATTGTATATTTCATAAAGAGTACACTGATTATGAATGGCCATAAATTACAACCACCTAAGAATTTAGGAGGTCACACGACCTTCTAAATTCTTAGAATTTAGAAATTCATTCAATGAAGGAAGAGTGAATAACATCACTCTTTCCTTATTGTAGACGATTCAATGTGTTTTATATTTATTGTCTGGTAACATCAAAGGATAAATGGATGAAATATTCTCCTAAAAGCATTTTTCTAAATTAAATGACTAAATTTTGGTTCATGTATTATTTTCTTATTTTATAACCGGCTATGAGCAATCAACCCAATTCTGAGTTTACGACTATCAATGTTTTACTCCGTGGCCTTGTAATTTTTAACCCAACCCAGAGGAAGAGGGAACTCATGTATCAAGTATCGGGACAAACTATCTTTCGGAGAGAAAATTTTGTTGGGACTAAACCGTATTCGCGTTACACGGAGAGGAAAACCACGAGATCTTAGTCAGATGGCAAGGGGATTCTGACCCATGATACGCCTGCCACTGAAGTTATTTTCGTCAGCAATGTGATAATTGCGAGCTGGGAGCAGAAATCGTATCAATCAGCTTCAGCTGGGAATCGAACCTGGATCAGCTGATTGTGAGGTGAACGCGCTATTCTCTTTGCCATCACGGCTTATTTTTTCGCTGTATTGGAGTGAACGCTATGCGGACATTCTAATAGGCATTAAAACAACGTTGCTTCTCCAGAATATTAAACGTGACTTTATGCATCAATCGTAGGGGGACACAATAAAAAGCGCAGAATATATAACATTCAATATTATCCAGGGATCGACGATTCTCTAAGTTTTTACATGTCCTGCCTTGCATGTTTGTCTACAAAGTGCATACCCAAAAATTTTTTATGTTTGCATATTAATGAAAATATACTTATGTATCTATTATTAATCTACAGAGAAAAAAATATACTAACAACATATCTGTATCAATGCTATAATTTTAGGCATAAGTCAGAAGTTGTTGTTGCTTATCCTCATCGATCTGACATTAGTCAGATCAACTCCAAAAAGTTGTTGATAGCCAGAAAGTAGACTATAAGAAAGGGATCGTAAATTAAGTCCACCCTGGATAGTCCGACATAAGTATACGTAGTATATGTATATAAGTATATGTAGTATAAGTATATACGATCAAGTATATGTTTCGGTGAGGCTGGATGGACACGCATTTTTTACAAGTAGGGTAAATTTTTGTGCCACATTCGAATGTTAGACATTTTAGGTGACCAGTTGAGGATCTGGTCAGGGCAGTCTGGGAGTTTCGATCGCAATTGATTCCTAGAAGGTTGCCAGGAGATGTTGCGGTGTACCATTGGTGCGTAGGGGGAGTTTGCCAGATTGATTTTTGTCCATATTTTTCATTGGAGTAAAGTTCCTGATAAGTAAGTGATGACCCGGTGGACATATATATAAGTCAGAAGTATTAGGTATTATTAACAACGAAGGTATATTATAAGCAAGGATGCATTAAGCACTAAAAAACATTGGTTCAGTAAATGCAGAGCATAACAAATATGTGTTATTAGATATATTATAAAGTGCCTTAAACTTAAACTGTATAAAACATCTGGGCACCTGAGGCCACTTGCGGCCCTTTTCATATTCATCTTTGGCTTGGTCTTTGTGGTGCTTCGATGAGGTTGTGGAATGCAAATGAAGTGAAGGAGTATTCATGCAGATCATTGAGGTTTTGGTTGTCTCATTACATGCAGTAGGCTGATAAGACTATATTGTAAAAGTATGAACTTCAGCTAAGCTGATATAATGATAATGAGGTTATGTATATGCTATTGATGACGGGAATATTATAAAGTACCATCGTCAAGTGTAAGCCTTTTAACAAACTGCATCAATTCTTTGTTAAAATTTTATATAAATTATATTCTTATGTACAGTTCGCAAAATAAAAAACTGACAAAAATGATTAATTTTTGATGTAATAATAGGATTCTCATGATCTCGGACTCCATCTGAACTAGCGACCTCAAATGAGTTAGTGACGACGATATTTTAAGTTACGAAATCAGACGCAAAAAAGTACTTTCTCTGAATAAAAATTCCTTCATTTCCACGTATTTGGATTTGAGAAAGTTGTATTTTTAAAATTCGATGTCTCAGGTCATTCATATTCTGCCGGTTTAGCTCAAATTTTGCTTTTTACCATTTAAAATTGCATTATTTGAAATGATGTAAATTGTGGATCTAAATCCTTGAAATGATGCTTGAATGATGAAATGTGTACCATTCTTGTGAAATAAATTAATAAAAAATAGTACATATTTACTAAAAGGCATTTTTTGCACGGAATTATCTTTGGATAAATGAATTTTATAATTGTGTGCAAAAATCTTTCAATTCGCTTAAAAAGTTCTCGAGATATGAAGAAATATGCAAAGTCAGAAATCTGAATGCTTTAAAAATTTATGTTTATTCAGGGAAAGTACGCTTTTGAGTCTGATTTCTTAACTAAAAATATCGTCTTCCCTAATTAATTAGCATATTTGTGGTAACCTCCTCAAATCATTAAGGTTGAGTCCTAGAACATAAAAGTCCCATCATTAAATCAAAAATTATTTAAGTTAGTCATTTGTAAACTGTGCAAAGATTGGGTAAACGTTTTATTAATAAGAGTAAGCATCGTTAGGGAAATAAAAAAAAATTTAATGTGGTTAAAAAAATTATCATTTACGTGATTATATTCAATATTATTTAGGCCTTATCAAATATAATCTGCGTTTTTCTAATCTTCTTCCGATGTCGCTCATTCATTTAATCCGACATCTTATCGATTTTCGAAAATCTTAGTTAATTTCAAAATCTCAACGATTAACAAAATTTAGTGATTTAAGAAATGATTTATACATTCGAGAGAAATAAAATCAGTAAGCATAAAATTAAATCAGTAAACTTGAAATTAAATCAGTAAACTTAAGCAGTTTGGAAAGAATAGAAGTATCACAATGTTGACTTGAATAGGCGAGAATATTACCTTGTACTTTGAAATGTGCTATTATGAAATAAGACATTAAATCTTTAAAATATAACTAATAATAATTGTTAATTAACTATTATTTAAAAAAAATTGCACAATTTTCAGGTTAAATGCTTTTATATTAATCAAATAATGTCTGACCAAAATTTGCAAAACTTACATTCTTTTAGTATAATTATTTTTTCAATAACATTTAAAAACATGATAATTTTCACATTGATAAGAATAAAAAACGTAAAAAAAATAGTAAATGTGTACAGTATTTGCATATTTATTCTATGCTGATTAAAAGCGAAACAAAACTAATTAAATCAATTTGCTTCAGGATATTATTAATTTTTAATCGTTTTATTAGGTTCCGTTATTTCAGTTTCCATTATTTCAGTTTGTTTTTCGTTATTCCGTTATATATTCTATAAAAGTAAGTTAATTAACAATCATTAAAATAAAATATGCTAGTACTTGTTATACTAACTCTGGATTTCTAACTCTCTCAAAATCAAAAGTTTTTCTAATTTTAAAAAATTGAATAAAAAAATAGTACGATAATAAATTGCATTGTTTTAAATTTTAATTAATTACTTATAAAGCAAATTCCACTACAAAGGTGCTAATTTACAACAATAAAGCTTGTAATATCCAATTAATACATAACTAGCTAAATTTGTCGTAACAAGTAATTTTGTAATTAAAATCTTTTATGCCATACTTAAATTTAAGTAAAACTTAAAAATTTATTGACAGATATTGTAAATGAGGCAATAATGGAGTTTTATTTTTAGTTTATAATGTCAGCTTAGAAGATAATGAAACTATTTATCTAGATCATTAATGTAAATCTTTTTAACTTTTTTTTTCAAAACCATCAACCTTGGAGTGGAAAATATTTCCTGTAATAACAATTTCGTACCTTAGTGTTCCTAACTTGTGCTTAAAAATGTGTATTATATTTTTTTCTCGTTTTTTTCAAATACCTTACTGCTGAAAATTTTGGAAATTTTAAATAAGAATCCGTAGTAAATACTATGAGAACGCTCATTAATGAAGGGGAAGCACATGATCTAAACTTTAAAAAAAATTATAAATTTGTTTTAGATTTACGTAAAGAATTTGCTCATTTGAAAAAGGTTTTGCCGAATACTTAAGCTATAACTTACATTAATGTTAAAAATATAGAACTTTTTACAATTTTGCAGGTCTGAAAAATTACGTGGTGGTGTGAACTCCTTTCTACATTTAAAGACTACCTTTTTTTACATTTTCAACAGAGTTTATTCAAATTTCATGCTCTTGCATATTGTTTTAAACTATAGCGATGTATAAATATAGCGATCCTCACCAATGTTTCCAATGGAGATGTTTGTAATCAAACTTTTCCTTAGTATTGTCTAAAGATAGGTAGTTTCAAAGTTTCCGGAGTTTTGACAGGAAAATACGCAGAAATACCTTATTGCATATTGTGGTGCTGTTCGCAAAAATGTGTCTCATCGTAATGATAATCTAAATGCTGCATATGATAAATTTTGATTTTAAATGAAAATTTTATTTCAATTGGAATTAGAATTTAATTAATCAAAAAATATATACCTAATAAAAATACTATACCTAACAAAAATAATATCTGCAAATGAAACTAAATAATTTCATTTAGTTTTCTATAATACGTTATTGTGACAAGTAATTTCTAATGTAATAAATAATTTCGATTGTAAAATTTTGTACCAAATCAGTTGAAAAAAGAATATGCAGGTGAGCATAAGGAAATATTATTTTGCGGTTGTATTAAGTAAATTTAAAAGCAAGGTTCTCAAAATTGTTTTTTTTTACTACAAAATCGGATTTTTTAACTGAAACATTATTTTTCTCATTTAAATCTGATTTTTTATATTTTAAATCGGAACTGTTTTTATTTAAATCAGAGTTTTTTTGACTTAATCGGAATTTTTTGTTAGATGAGAGTTTTTTAAAAATTATTTTAATTAACCCAATCAAAGACAATTAATAATGGTTTACACTAATTGTAGACAAATGTTAAAATTAAAGCATTTTGTTATATTTATAAATGAATTGCTTAAAACAATAATTATCTTAATTTTTTTTTTCCGAAGAAAGTACAGAACTTGAATTTATTTGATAAATGGTGACATTCCTTTTTCTTTATATTCTGTGTTTAATAAAAAATAATGTATGCTATGGAAATTATGTTAGCAATATGACACATTAATATAGCATATTACTACAATATTGTACCATATTGAAAAATACCAAATTAAATCAATTGAAAATTGAGTGCATTATACCCACGGATATTTAAAAGAACATTAACTTATAGAAACCATAAAATCACAATACATAAAAAAAATTAAATATTTTTGGAAAAAAAGTTTTTTTTTTTGGAAAAAAAGATCAAGTTTATTTGATAGAGAAGTTTTTATTCTTTCTACTTCGTACATAATAAAAAAATAATATATGTTAAGCAAACTAAATCAGCAATATACAATACCTATTAAAAATATGAAATCAAATTAAGTAAAATTAAGTAAATAATTATTCATGCGAGTATAAAAATTAACCTAATTAAGTAAGAAGTAAGCATAAAAATTAACCAAATTAAGTATATTATTATTAATGCAAGTATAAAAAATTTTATTAGTGGTCGCATAGTACTCTCGCATGCAGTTAAAACAGAAAATATATTGTTTAAAAGAATATTCCTGAAAAAAAGTTTATATTTTGAATGAAGACGATTTTTATAAGTTTGAATATGTACGTAATATTCTTACTAAAACGTAATGCTTGTTAAAAATGTGTTCTTAAGATATAAAAAATTATCAACCATTATAAATTAAACAATTAATAAAATATTAAATTATACCGCTTGTAACCATTTAAAAATCATACAGATTTTCTGCATTTATTGTAACTATAACTTTATAAATTTAAATTACTTATTCCTTCAAATGAAACTACTTTAATACTGTATGAAGCATGGATTGAAATTGCAGATATAAAGCTCTGATTTTTTCGAAATATTCCGAAAATTCAAACCATTTTTTTTATTTACGCTCTTTCCTAATAAACGTATTTTAAAAGTAGAAACTTTTCTAGCAAATGATGTATTCAAANAATATTCTTATATACAGTGCGCAAATTACAGATCGGACCACACTTAATAATTTTTGACGTAATAATAGGATCCTCATGTTCTCTGACTCCATCTGAAAGTTTCGAACTGATGACCTCAAATGAGAAAGTTAGTGCCGACGATATTTTAAGTTACGATATCAGACGAAAAAAAGTACTTTCTCTGATTAAGCATTCCTTCATTTCCACTTATTTGGATTTGAGAAAGTCGTATATTTTAAAATTCGATGTCTCAGATCATTCATATTCGGCAGATTTCACTCAAATTTTGTATTTTACCATTTAAAATTACATTCTTTGAAATAATGCAAAAAATTATTTAAGAAAATTCAAAATTTTTACGATTTTTATGAAATAAATTAATATAAAGTAGTACATATTTACTAAATTACACTTTTTGCATGGAATTATCTTTGGATAAACGAATTATATAATAGTGGGCAAAAATATTTAAATTCGCTTAAGAAAATCTCGAGATATGGCGAAATATGCTAAGTCATAAATCTGAATCCTTTAAAAATTTATGTTCATTCAGAGAAAGTACGTTTTTGCGTCTGATTTTTTAACTTAAATATCGTCTTCCCTAACTAATTAGCATATTTCTGGTAACCTCCTCAAATCATTAAGATTGAGTCCTGGAACATGAAGATCCCATCACTAAATCAAAAAATTATTTCGGTTAGTCTTTTGCAAACTGTGCAAAGATTGGGTAAACGTTTTATTAATAAGAGTAAGCAAGGTTAGGGAAATAAAAAAAAAAGTTAATGTGGTTGCAAAAATTATCATTTATGTGATTATATTCAATATTATTTAGGCCTTATCAAATATTATCTGCTTTTTCCCCCCTTCTTCCGATGTCGCTCATTCATTTTATCCGACATCTTATCAATTTTCAAAAATCTTAGTTAATTTCAAAATCTCAACGATTAACAAAATTTAGCGATTTAAGAAATGATTTATACATTTGAGAGAAATGAAATCTGTAAGCATAAAATTAAATCAGTAAACTTGAAATTAAATCAGTAAACTTAAACAGTTTGGAAAGAATAGAAGTATCACAATGTTGGCTTGAATAGGCGAGAATATTACCTTGCATTTTGAAATGTGCTATTATGAAATAAGAGATTAAATTTTTTAAATATAACTAATAATAATAGTTAATAAACTATTTTTATGAAAACATTTGCACAATTTTCGGGTTAAACGCTCTTATATTAATCAAATAATGTCTGACTAAAATATGTAAAGCCTACATTCTTTTAGCATAATTATTTTTTCAATAACATTTAAAAACATGATAATTTTCACCTTGACAAAAATAAAAAAACAAGCAATGGTAAATGTGTACAGTATTTGCATATTTATTCTATGCCGATTAAAAGTGAAACAAAACTAATTAAATCAATTTGCTTCAGGATATTATAAAATTTTAATCATTTTATTAGGTTCCGTTATTTCAGTTTAGCTAAAAGTGAGTTAATTAACAATCATTAAAATAGGATATGCTAGTATTTGTTATACTAACTCTGAATTTCTAACTCTCTCACAATCAGAAGTATTTCTAATTTTAAGAATTGAATGAAAAAATAATACGATAATAGGTTGAATTGCTTTAAATTTTACTTCATTACTTATAAACAAATTTTACTACAAAGCTGCAAATTTAAAACAATAAAAACTTGTAATCTCCAATTAAATTATAACTAGCTAAATTTGTAGCTACAACTAATTTTGTAATTAAAATCGCTTACGGCATACTTTAATTTAAGTAAAGCATGAAAATTTATTGATAGTTATTATAAATGAGGCAATAATAGAATTTTATTTTTAGTTTATAACGTAAGCGCTTAGATAATTAAACTATTTATCTAGATCATTAATTTGACTTTCGTAATTTTTTTCAAAACCATCAACCATGGAGTTGAAAATATTTCCAGTAATGGCAATTTAGTACCGTACTGCTTCTAAATTGTGCTTAAAAATATATATTATATTTTTTTCTATTTTTTTCCAAAAACACCTTACTGCTGAAAAATTTTGGAAATTTTAAATAAGAATCCGTGGTAAATATTATGAGATCGTTCATTAATAAAAGGGAAGCACTAGACATAAATTTTAAAAAAAAATTAATTTATTTTTTATTCACGTAAAGAATTTGCTCATTTGAAAAAGGTTTTACCGAATACTTCAGCTATAGCTAACATAAATGCTAAAAATATGGAGCTTTTTAGGTCTGAAAGAAATACGTGGTGTTATTCAGAATTATTTTCCACATTTAAAGACTACTTTTTTTTTTTTTAACATTTTCAACATAGTTGATCCAAATTTCATGCGCTTGCATATTGTTTTAAAATATAGCGATACATAAATATAGCGATATTCACCAATGTTTTCAAGGGAGATGTTTTTCATCAAACCTTTTCTTAGTATAGTCAAAAGATAGGTAGTTTCGAAGCTTCCGGAGTTTCAACAGGAAAATACACAGAAATACGTTATTGCATATTGTGGTGCTATTCGCAAAAACATTCTTAAAAATGCTCTCCTGGACAATCGTGAAATCTTTCTCATCATTATGATAATCCGAAATACTCTAAATAATAAATTTGGTTTTTAAATGAAAATTTCATTGCAATAGGAGTTAGAAACTAATTAACTAAAAACTATATACCTAATAAAAATACTATACATAACAAAAATAATATCTGCAAAGGAAACTACATAATTTCATGTAGTTTTCTATAATAAGCTATTGTAACAAGTAATTTCTATGGTAATAAGTAATTTTTATTGTAAAATTTTGAATCAAATCAGTTGAAAAAAGAATATGCAGGCGAGCATAAAGAAGCATAATTTTGAGGTTGTATTAAGTAAATTTAAAAGCAGGGTTCTCAAAATTGTTTTTTTTTTCTTAATTACAAAATCAGATTTTTTAAATTAAACATTATTTTTCTCATTTAAATCTGATTTTTTTATATTTAAATCAGAATTCTTTTTACTTAAATCTGAATTTTTTTTGTCTTAATCGTAATTTTTTGTTAGATGAAAGTTTTTTTTAAAATTATTTTAACTAACCCAATAAAAGACTATTAATTATGGTTTATACTAATTATAGACAATTGTTAAAATTAAAGCATTTGTTGTATTTATAAATGAAATGCTTAAAACAGAAATTATCTTAATCTTTTTTCCCAAAAAAATACAAAACTGGAGTTTATTTGATAAATGGCGACATTCTTTTTTCTTTATATTCTGTGTTTACTGAAAAATAATATATGCTATGGAAATTATATTAGTAATATGCTGTATTAATATAGCATATTAATGCAATAATGTACCATATTGATAAATACCAAATTAAATCAATTGACAATTGAATGCATTATATCCACGGATATTTAAAAGAACATTAACTTGTAGAAACAATGAAATCATATTACATAAAAAAAATAAAAAATTAAATATTTTTTGAAGAAAAAGTTTTTTTTTTGGAAAATAAAAAGATTAAACTTATATGATAAAAGGTGTAGTTTTAATTCTTTCTACTTTGTACTTAATAAAAAAATAATATATGTTAAGCAAACTAAATCTCTGTATATTCTCACTATATACAATACTTATTATAAAATATTAAATCAAATTAAGTAAAATTAAGTAAATAATTAATCATGCGAGTATAAAAATTAACCTAATTAAGTAAGAAGTAAGTATAAAAATTATCCAAATTAAGTAAATTATTATTAATGAAAGTATAAAAAAATTTATTAGTGGTCACATTGTACTCTCGCATGCAGTCAAAACAGAAAATATAATATTGTTTGAAAGAATATTCCAGAAAAAAAGTTTATAATTTGAAAGAAGACGCTTTTTATAAGTTTGAATATGTACGTAATATTCTCACTAAAACGTAATGTTTGTTAAAAATGTGTTCTTAAGATATAAGAAATTATCAACCATTATAAATTAAACAATTAATAAAATATTAAATTATACCACTTGTAACCATTTAAAAATCGTACAAATTTTCTGCATTCATTGTAACTATAACTTTATAAATTTAAATTAATTATTTCTTTGAATGAAACTTTTTTAATACTTTATGAAGCATGGACTGAAATTGCAGATATAAAGCTCTGATTTTTTCAAAATATTCCGAAAAATCAAACCATCTTTTTTATTTACGCCCTTTACTAATAAACGTATTTTAAAAGTAGAAACTTTTCTAGCAAATGATGTATTCAAAAACTAGTTTATATTATTGATATAACAAGTAAATAATAATAAAAACATTCATTAAAATACGCTTAAGATAAACTTCCACTTGAATGCATTTTTAAGCTATAATCTCAAATAAAAATTTTTTTTGTTACGTCTGTATTGCAAGCTTTAATAGGAAAGAAATTCAATTCAGTTTGATTTTTAACGAAAATATTTAGTAATGAGGCTCAGCTTAAAGCTCTTTTTTTACTTTGAATAATATTTTAAAAATGAAAGTTTAACAAACGATACAAATAAGAATTTTTTGGAAACTTTACGTTCAAGTAAAATTTATAATGGTTTCCTTTATTCATTAAATTGATGAAATTATTAGTAAATCATTTTACATTATGTCTTTTATAAATAACAACTGATAAATATTCCTCGATAACACTTTTTCTTACAAGGAAGTTTAAATTATACGAATACATTTCAATCACTTATTGTAAAAAAAAATTAAGAAAATAATTGCATGGTGTCAAAATTGTTTGAATTTTTTATTAGACTTATTTGATAAATCGGCAAAATTAATTTTATTCAAAATATATTTCAAGTTTATAGACTGCTAGATGTCTTTGAATGTAAATTCTGAAAGATATTGGGTTGCATGATATTCTTGCCGTTTTTTCTTCTGATATTCTTTCTTCTGATATTCTTCTATATTCTTTTCTTCTGATATTGCCGTTTTTTCTGATATTCTTGCCGATATTCTTGCCGTTGCAATTAAATATTTGCGGCATACCGTGTCAAATCATTAAAAAAAAGTATATCTTTTCTCACCGGAATATGTGTTTTGCTTTCTTGCTCAAGTTAATTTAGGTTGAGTTTCATATAATTAAAATGGAATACCAAGCTGAGAAAATGAGAATTTTTGGCACCTTCTTATTTTTGCTTTCTATCATGGTTGTTGGGTCTCAAAAATAATTTTTTGCTCTGATAATAATAATTTTGACAAAAATAAATATTAAAATAATTTTGCAAAATTTAATAGAAATAAATTTTTACTGATACTCTCGTGCCACGTACATTAATGCTGCGCATGGAGAAAGTGCTATAGCTGAAAAAATCGCTTGTTATTGGTATTTAAGAATGTATATTGAAAATATAAATGTTGACCTCAAAGGAGTTGTTTTATTCGTCCAGTTAATTAGTGACTAAAACACATGGAGCAGTTATAATTCGGTAAAACCACTGGCAAGAATAGAAATAATAATTAGTAAAAAAATTTGGTATAATTATTATTTATATATGTCTTTCTGAAATATAACGAAATTACCGTAATTTGTGGAGGTTGAAAAAGTAAGTAATCAATAAATAAGTACTGAACAATTCTACAAAATCTTAAAACTGAAAGTTATCTATAAAATTAAACTGAATTGTTTCAGATATTTTTATTATATAGCTAACTGTCATAAATCTATAAAATTTGAAATCGTTTATTATGAAAGCAAACTATTCCTGTTTACTTATTCTTAACTTCCTTAAATCTAGAGCTTATATCAGTGTAAGAGCTTGATCTTTTATGTGTTTACCTAATTATTAGATTTTATAGTAAAAAATCTCATTTTATCTAATGATAGCTTATTCTTATTATTTTCTTATTCTTTTCTATCTTATTCTTTTAGCACATTAATTAATAATTTAAATTTATTTATTTTTAAATATTTCTAATACTTTTTAATAATACAGGTAAGATACTATGAAAAAAAATCAATAAATTTTTTTGTATTTAGCAATGTTTATATGCTGATCTATTTTAAGTTAAAAATTTAGTTTAATGTAAAGTTACGTAAAAATTGCCTCCTTCGTCTTGAGTAGAAAACTTCTTGAAAAGAAATGGATATAGAAAGACACACAAGAAATTAAAATGAGACTATAGTCAAAGAATTAAACCAATCATAAAAGTTTCGTTTCAGATTATATTTTAAAATGCACAGAAATTCAATTTAAATAAGAATTTAAGGATAAAAGTTAAAAAAAACAACATAAATTTATAATGAAATTGACTTAAATATAAATGAAAGTTTTTATTCCTATCTTAAATAGTTTTACCAAAAGATGCAAATACTAGCATTAAAGTTAATAATAAATCTTAAAACAGTATTGGGAAAATAAGCGTCTGTAAAATTTATGCAAAAAGCGAGAATTTTTCAAACTAGCTTTAGTCTCACAAATAACATATATATTCTCAGATGACAAAACAATTCAACGGTTTGAACGGCTTACGATTTTTGCTTAAAAAATATCAAATTGTGTGTTTATTTGAAAAAAATTTTTTTTTTTCAGTTTACAATCAAACATACTTTTTAATATTATTTAAAGCATTTATAACTCCTTCAAGATATGTTCCAAAGATTTTAAAACAGTAAAAAAAAAAACGTCTTTTAATAAAGCATTACTAATTATGATGGCATTTTCAGAAATTATAAGCACGTCAATTATGAAAGACTTCAAAACTCTTGTCATGTTTTGTAAATTAATTTTAGAATATGCAAAACACAGAAGTTCATTTTTAGAAAAAAATACTTTTCTTTGAAATAGAACGAAAATTAAACATCAAAATAACATTTTGCAACTGATCAAATTTTTACACAAATAATTGTGAACTTCACTTTCACATCATATCAAATATTAACATTTCATTCTTGTTTAGCTATGTTGTTTTTTTATCACAGAGAAAGGAAGTTTCGAGAATGTTTTCTCAGATAAAAAGAAAAATAAACAGTACGTGCTTTTATAAGTTTATTGAAAAATCGAAATACAGTTAAAGTCATTATGAACTGTCAAACTGTCTGCTTTGTTTGGCGTAAAATTTGTTTATTTAAAAAGGAATAAAAAACTTCTTAGATTAGTTTTTATATCGCATAATAATATATTTATAGTTTTTTGAATAACAGAAGAAAAATTTTAGTTAGTACAAATGCGTAAAAGAAAATAAGCATTTTTTTCTTTATTGCCTGCTAAGAACTGAAAAAAAGTTACGAATTAAATAAAACTGTTTTCAATTCTTTATCAATTTTTTTAAACAGTCAAATTCAAACAAAACTTTATCGAATACCGAAGTTCAGCCATTTTAGTATTCATTCTAAAGAGAAAAAAATTTCTGACAGGAAACATTGCAGCATTCAAACTTCTTCAAAACTTTTCAAACTTTATTTAGTAACTAATGAATAATTTGAGTGAGTTCTACTTAAATGTATGTCTCCTGTTATAATTATAGTCTAAATTTAACATTTATTAATATAGAAATAAGTCTAAACATAATATTTAGACTAAATATAATATTTAGACTAAATCTAATATTTAGACTAAATCTAATATTTAGACTAAATCTAATATTTATATTAAATCTAATATTTAGACTAAATCTTATATTTAGACTAAATCTGATATTTAGACTACTACTATTCTCGCAGTAAGTTAAAATCAAATATCTGATATTATAGTAGTAGTCAATCTAAATCTAATATCTGCTGTAATAGTAGTAGTCGAAAACTAATAATTGTAATATTATAGTAGCAGATTAAATCTGATATCTGCTATTATAATAGTAGTCTAACTGCAATACCTATTATTAAAGTAGCAGTCTAAAATTAGAAAATAATAATTATGTCATAAAATTTCTGAATCGTTTATAATATATGAAAATTCAATATTTATATTGGATGCTTTTCAGAACTCTTTAAATAATAAAATACTTCCTAAACTAAAAGCCGAAATAAATTTATTAAATTTTTCAAACAAATAATTATCTTCTGGCCATCATTGCCTCTGTTATATTAAATTATACAATTCTTCTCAAATTTTTTTTTTCAGAATAATATTTATCTAAGTTACTTTCAGAATAATTTTTTCTCCAAGTTACTCGTAAAAAGTAACTTTCCTATGATGGAAGAGTATTAGTTATAGATTTTTGCCTGAATATTACAGACAGTATCCAATAAATTACAGCCAGCAATTAAAATAAATCGTTGGATTTTACGAAACCTGCATCTGTAATTTTTATTAGTTTAACGAAAAATACTGGGCATCCAGAGATCCCCGAAAATTGTTATAGTGTTATAAAACTAACCACTTAAATGCTGTAAATCATCCCTTCATTCATATCATAATTCTTTATATGTGCTTGAGTTATCAAATTATTGAGGTGATTAGAAATGTTTCAAATTAACTTTTTAAAAACATGCATAAAATTAAATGACAAATATGTCATGCAACTAAAATAATTTTGAAAGACTACTGGAAGATCTGAAAATGAATTGTTATAGACTATTCTGAAGTTTGCTTATAGCTATTCTTCTCATTATATATTTTAAAGTTTTATCTAAGTATAAATGGGATATGGATGATGAAAACATTTATGATATAAGAATATCAGCTATAGCTTTTTGTTCATTGAATTTCAAATAGCTAATAGTTAATGGAATCCTGATTAGCTCTTGCGAAACCTACATAAGTAATTATTAGATTTAAGAAAATTGTTTTGATTCAAATAATCCTGTTGCCTATTTTTTACTATTGTTTACACACTATTTTATAAAAAAATTCTGGAAAGAAAAGCTTTGGATTTTGAATAAAACATTCGCTGATATGAAATTTAGTCAAAAGAATTCAAACAAACAGATTTCAGAGCGATGTGTTTTTTCTACAAGCATTAAATTGTAATGGATTATACCATTGATAATTTGAATTAATCACACATTATAAAATATCTATTCAAGTAAGAAAAGCCGAGTTAATGATGAATGAATTATTTAAATATTTATAAATGCCACAAAATATTAAAGAAAGCAATATTGCTCCACATAATTCCGGATCAAATTACCAGCAATTTAGAAACAGAATCCGTCAAGTCTATTTTACAGTATGACCCATTTTTACCGTAATCTTTACAATAATATTTAATTAGATAGAGTGATTCAGTGATTTTATGGTAATTATTACTGTAAAAGTTACGGTGATTTTTTGTTTGCTGACATGTTCCTGTAAAAATGGTGTTCATTTGATTGTATTTTAATTAAATGTAGCAAAAATAATTGAGGAACTGTGTATGTTTGTGTCCTAGCTATTAACACGATTAAAAAAAGTCTCGAACAAAAATAAAAGTTTTTGTGATTTATAACTAAACTCATTAGTATAGTAGAAAGGTCATTTGAGAATAGTAAATTGTGAATACTGAGAAAAAATTAAATTCATATGATTTAAATATTATAACAAACTAGTATGAGATATATAATCATTAGTACTTGCTTTGTATAATTTTAAAATAAAACGAAGTTGAATCATAAGAAAATAACTTTAAAAAAATCACTTTCCCTCATAATTAGAATAGTTTATTTTCTAAATTGCTATTGGAGTTGTGTTTGTAGTCTTTTTTTATTAAAGTGACTTCTAACAACGAATTATAATTGCTTTTTCAACTACAATTTGCAGCAACTTTATTTTTCTTCAAATGTTTTTTTTTCATGTCGATATTTTCAAAGATTTAATAAAATACTTAAAATTCAAAGTTCATGCTATATTTCTGTAATAATTGTAATAAAGCATTCTATTGCAAACGTATCGATTTTCGAAGAGAAAATATTTGAAATATGCTGAATTGAAATCTTTTTAGACAAAATATTCAATTTTGAAGGGTTTTGTAGAATGAATTGCGGCAAAGTAAAGTGAAGTGATTATCTCCTTGAATTTTATAGCTGCACTTAACTCTGTCGAAGGTTTCCGCTCTTTTATGCGTTCATACTTCAAAAAGACACAGAAATCCTTAAAATATATTACTGAAATCGAGACTTTAAACATGTAGAGAAATGGTTTAATAATTTTTTTACAGTCCTGAGATCAATAAATGGTGATAATTGTATATGTATGTGTTAGCGATAAACATTGCTGCATTGATTTTAAATTACACGTTTTTAAAAATTTATGAAAAAACAGCAATTGAAAATTTAAGTTAAACTAAATTAACTTATAAATAACAAAATTAAAAAAAATAGTGATGTATGGATGCAAATGTAAAATATTATTTCCTAGCATTACTTATGAGACATCTATTGAGCATAGCAATGTTAAAAACTCAAATAGCGTCTCTAAACCAGTGCTCCTCAACATTTTTATCTCCACGGACCGGTCAACATTCCGTGACCCTTCTTGGAGTCTGGTGGACGTTGGTTGTTTATATTTTGGATAGTTTTGATTCAATAATTCTAATACACTTGGGTTTAAACATGCCTTCAGAACAAATTCAGTTATATTCCCAGTATTGGTGCAACTTTAAGTGACGTCTCTCCACTCTCAGTTAAACTCTCGTCCACAGAAAGTTGCATAAACCAGAGATAAATACAAAACAATAATTAAACTTAAAATAATTTAATTTTCTTTGTGGAGGCCGGTATCATTTGATATATGGACTAGTAGTCCAGGATATAAGTCCGGGGTTTAAGGATCGCTGCTCTAAACCATAGAAATTTCATTGCTTTTTGGAATTGAATTGAAACCTTGCAGATTGCCTTTGAAACATTTAAGTTTTAATTATATTCCAGCTTAAATGTTTTAATTAGCCTCCAGAGACAAAAAGTAGATAAATACTCTGTCATATGTTTGAAAGAAACTTAAATTATTTGTCAAAAGAATCTGGTACAAATTAGAGTACAATGTCCCGTGCGAAACTAGTTCTAGCCCATTTACTTACCAATGAAGTTTGTTTTCAACACACTCTACGCAAGACACGTGTAACCCTCTCCATGCTTTTACAGGTGCAGTTAAACACCATGTGTGTTGGTATTATGATTATGAGATTTTTTTTTAATTGGAAAAATTTTAGCACTTTGCTTGGACTTATGATTTTTAGAGTGGGCTTTACAAGTACTTTTCTGCAGATATTAATAGCTATGTGAAAAAAAATTGCAAAAATTTTTAATCCACAAACACGCCAAGCACATATTACTCCAATTGGGTGCACTAACTTTTACAATTATCCAATATTTTGATATTAAAATATGAATACAACAAATTTATTATGTATTTAACTATTAAAATGTGTATTTTATGCAACTTTACCTGCTTAAATGGAATATATTTCTATCATTTAAGTAAATACTAGAATTAAATGTTTCATTTTGAAAAAATCTCCATGCATATTCATTTGTCTATTGAGATTAAATCTAATGGTAACTACATTTTTTCACCAATCATAAAATACATACTCTGTTTTTAATACCGAATATTCAATGTATGGAAAAATTTGAAAGAGACTTAAGAAAGTTTTTGATGTTGTCATTTACGGGTAATCCATAACATATGTTATTTAAATCATGAAAATACCTTGCGTTAACATTCAATTTTTAAACCATACATTCAAATAGTAGAAATCAGTCATCCTCTGCTTTAGTGATGAAATTACCGCAAATTTTTTCCATGGAAATAAAATAACTTCATTTGTTTTGCAAACATTTTACGTTATATAAGCAATTTTACTTTTTAAAAAAATTACTACTAAACTTCTAACATCAGGATAAAAGCATACTTTGAAACGATTGATTTCACAGGAAACAAAGAATCATAAAAAATATTCTACCATAAAGAAAAATGCTAGAAATGCTATCCCTAAAAATACATTATAATCAGATCCTCATTTTTTCTTTTTTTTTAATTTACACAAGTTGATTACAATTTATTAAAAATAATCTCAATTATTAACAATATCATGCCATTGCTAGCATTCAAGCCTAGAGTTACAATTAACAGATGAGTGGTATCAGCTTGACATAATCTTAACTTAATAAATACTTAAATTACCGGAGACACTAGACTTTGTTAACTAGCTTTTGCGTTCGTAAAAGGGCAATTTTGCAAGTAAAATTTTTACTCTTTCTCAACCAGCTGGAGATCTCAGATCTCTTCCCATTTTAAACAGTTCCGGAACAAATAAGAATAAAGAGTTAGCGGTAATGTGGCTGTCGTTGCTTTTGTGCAGTTAAGTCCATTTTTACAGGAACATATTACGGAACAAAATTCTAATACACCGTGATTTTTATAGTAATAATAATTGAACAACTGAATCACTCTAATTAAATAAACATTAACAGTAAATTTACGGTATAATATTTTACGGTGGAAATGAATTTTAGGGATGATGTACCCAAATTGACGATACTTTATATCGAAACTTGTTACGAAATTATTTACATTGTTCTTTAAAATGTTATCATTATAGTAATTATGCTTTTAATTTCCGATCTAATAAATTTTACTGTGAAAAATACAGCATAATATTTTGCGGTTAAAATAGATTTCACGGTACAATGGAATTTACGGATGATGCATCCAAAGTGCGGGTACTTTGGAATCATACCATGATTTTATCCTGAATTTCTTACAATGCAGATGCTCTGTTCTCAATGAAAATGTATGTTGTTAGTTTGATCACTACAAGAAGAACTTATATCAATATTTTCTTCGTTTTACTCTACTTGTAAAACGTAGTATTTTAAGTTTTCATTTATTTTTAAATTGCATAAGAAAATAAAAGTAAATTGTTCTTTCTATTTGGACATTGAGAAACGCTGCTTTGAAGTTAAACATGAATGCTAATAATATTAGATTTGCAAAATTGGATTGAAATAGTGATCTAAAAATATAAATATTTATTTTATTCATTTATTTATTTTAGTCTAATACAAATTTAAACATTAAAGCAAGTTATCTTTTGTGGATATTTCAGTAGTTTAACTCGGTTCTTACTTATGGGATGTTGTAATTTATTTACTTTTATATATTGTTTTTTTTGCTGTTTGTTAAACTCAGATTTATGGATCTTGCATATCTTATGTATTCAGGCTTTTACATATGTGATTTGGAGACGAATTTTAATGAGTTGTTTTAATACGGAAATTATAAGAATGACCTTAAACTTCTTCCGTGTTTTGGAAGTTCATTTAAATATTAATAATCAATTTTGAAAATGTTGTGAACTAGCGCTAAACATTTCCATTTTATTTCTACAATTTCATATTGTGCAAATTTCATAAATGCACTGTGAAGTTAAATAGCGCAGGTTGAGTAATGGAGACCACGCCAATCATCAAAGTTATTATTTATTATAGATAAGTTATTATTACTAGTTATTATTAGTTATTATTTAACACTTGGCAGTGGATTTTAAAAATACATACGATTTGTTTCTTTTTTAAATATTGGTTTTTCACGAAAACATTTTTTTATTGCTTTCTCGCTTTCTTTAAAGAAACATTTCACAGAGAAAAAAAGTATGGTCCTATTTACCAGAATATGTCAAATTTACCATATTTCTCGCTCTGTGGGAACACTAAAAAGCTCGGTTATTTTTTATGAAGCTCTTTGGTAACGAGTTCGGTAAAATTAGCAATAAAACATGGCTTTACAATATGTAAAAAAATTTGGTAAACGTGGTAAAATTTGGTAATTTGATAATGATACTTTGGAGCATGTCATAACAACCATTTATTTAGTGAAATTTTCTTTTTTGCTTGGAAAATTCTTACTAAATATGTGGTAATAAGAACTAGAATTTCCAGTAAACTTTTATGAACGGAGAAATTACCAAATGAATGCTTTAAATACCATATATATTTTTGTTCTAATTACCAGAATCATAATTTTTCCTTTTTTTTTCTCTCGCCAGAAAAGTCATTTTAATACAATTTGGTGATTTTATCAGAATTTTTCCTTCACATAATTTAAGCCTTCTTCGACAAAAAATTTCTGCATAGCAGGATTTTAAATAACTAGTCAGCAACTTAATAATACATTAAAACTATAGATTAATAGAAACATTTAAAAACAATCTTTGTACCTATTTAACTTGAATTACAATTGTTCTAATCCAATTAAACACATTTAAAGACTTTTCTACACATAATTATTTGAAGAAAACAATATATTTTGTATGTATTAATTAGCTAATCTAAATATTTCTTTCTTCTTATATATTTACTCGGCTGAGAAATGCATTTAAATTGATGCAACGTTTTCCTTAATTGAGATCAAATACTCGAGAATATAAAAGGCATAAATGCTCTTATTAATAGTACAAGGATTCGAAACATTGCATGAAGCTTAATTTAATTACAATGTGACTCTGAAAACAATATGTAAGGTAAACAAAGATCTTAAGGTGATGTTTGTTCTCTATTTAAAGGACTAAGCGAAGAAACTTATTTTGAGACAGAATTTATATTAATTTTCATTAATTATTTCCTGCAAATAACTATAAAAGTAAAGAAGCAATTGAGACAGGAATTGTGTAAATTATTTGTATTTAGAAATCTTTCGTAGAAGAATAGATTAGGAAATATTGAGTAAACATTTTAACTTGTTTATAGGACTCCGAGTGAGTTATTATATTATTGGTTGTTCTGATTATCATTGTGTTTAAATGCTTTTATTTCGATTGATCAAGCAATTAGTTATTAATATTGCACTTTCTCTGAAATATTTATAATAATTTTTGGTAACAACATAAATTGTTAAAATATGATTAATGAATTCCTTTCTGTTAAAGTTTTAATGGCAACACTGTGAAAAATTATTTGTAATTTATAGCAAAATTTAATGCCACCGCGACTTCTAGCAGTTTGGGAATTTACAATAAAGCTTTTGTTTTCAATACTATAGCAGACTTATGTAAAATTTTTAACAGAATTGCCGTTTCGAAAATTACAGCGTACTGACAAAAATTTCACAAAATGCTTTGAAAAATACAGTAAACTGTTTCTGACAGTGCTGTGAATAGAACGGCACACTTCAGTTAACTCCTACGCTGCTGTTTCTGACAGTGTTGCGCACTGTCCGTAACAGCACGCTGTGAACTTACATCTGTAAACTGAAATAATGACTTCATTGTTTAAAACAGCAACTTTGTAAATTTTACACCTGTTTCTGACAGCAAGTTTTCCTGCAAAATACATAGGATTATTTAGTAGTGCATGTAAAACTGTATAATGGATTATGTACACAAAAATAGATAATTAAAATGATTTCTAAAAGCATAAATAATGTCATGTGAATAGTTGTGTAAAGAACAACACAAGTGAAGTAAATATAAATTTATTGTCAAATACGACATTTACACACATTAATAATACAATATTTTCAACTTAGAAAAAAATTAAAGTATTTTTTACATACAATTACTTCAATTTACTTGATATACCATACAGCGGCAATTAGTATATCATCAATTACTACCCTAGCATGTTTGACTTAAATATTCAAAAATGTATAATTTCAATTTTTATTCGATCAAAATTTTCATCTGAATCTGAAGTCTAAATTTTTATTCTACTTCATAAACTGATATAAAGGTGAGCATAAGTATTTTCTGAAAGTTATCCATGTCTGAAGCTCGAAAATATTCCTTGGTCTCCATAAAAATGAATTTACAAACCTGTTTAAAAAATGTATTAGTCTTTTGGAAAACAAAACACACATTTTATTCTTGAATTAAATGAATTTGGGACTTTATCCTATCTTAATATACATTGTACGACCTCCCTTATGAATAATTATAAAAATTCTTATTAGAGTGAGTCAAAAAAGACAAGTTAGGCAGAAAAGACTTACCTCACAATGGACATAAGCAGTCAAAACGAGGAAAAACAAAATCTTTTCTAATCTCTGCTGACCAAAGCGAAACTTAAAACATAAAAGTCTGCTTAGTTACAGAAGGAAAGAGCGAGTCGCTAAGGCAGTTATGAGAAACACCCACAAGCTTCATCAGGCTGCAATTAAAATGGTTTTGGTGTATTCCTCTCACTTTCCTTACCAGTGACAACAGATTTCGATATCGTTTTTTGTCCTCTCAGTGAAAATGGTTATTTGCAACACTACACTCTGTGTATGCTTTGGGAAATTTGATAAGGAATTTAATAGCAAAAAAAAAATCGAACGGCACCTAAAAAGAACAAAAGTTACAAAATATTTTCACTCCTTGTTATTGACTTTCACTTTTATAATCGGTTAGAATAGTAATTTGAAATAAAGACAGGTATGTAAGAGGAACAGCGATTAGATTATAATATATTACAATATAAATGGAATAGATAGGTATACGCAGTATATTAGTAATACTATATGTACTTATTGACATGGACAAAATATATAGTAAACCGTTATATCTTTTCACAATTTAAGATATTTTTTAGTTTTATAATGGCAGAATTAGCTGCGGTTGTAGTTGTATGGTATATTTTAAGATTAGGATGAAATCAGGTTCAAGATCATAATAAAATTTTTATTCAGTAAAAGTAGTACAGCAAGAGATACAAAATTAAAAAATATTTTATGCCAAAGACATTTTAAGTGAAATAATAATTTTTTTTATAATAATATCAGCAACGACAGGCAAAGGAAGATAATTCCTTTATGACCCGCCTAATCAAAATTGGTAAAAGATGCATGGTTGGCGATTTTTTAAAAGATAAAATAGCCATACAAAAAAGCCAGCCCCAGTAATCAATATTAAATTTAAAATAATTTGGCTATGGCTAAACACCAAAAAAGATCATGAGAATTAGTATAATCCTGTAAACTGAAACATTTTTGTGGTAAGAGAAATAAAAAATAAAAAGTTACAAATAGATTTTGTTTTCGATTTAGTCGCGACAGTGAATTAAGGAGTTTTACATTTTTATTGAATTAAAAAATTAGCCGTTAGCAAGGATTGCTAAGAAGAGAAAAAAATATTTATATTAGTTTTATATTAAGTGTAATAAAAATTAAATAATTGACTTAAGTTAATTAAAGCTCTATTAGGAATGCTTAAATAATTTTTTTATGAAATTAAAGATATTTTAAAAGCTGGGAAATATGTAATGACTATGTTTGTACCTTTTCTCAAATAAATTTTATTTGATTCAAAGAAAAGGCAAGCTCATTAAGATAAAAACTATCATTTACAATTATTTTAGTAAAATTAATAATTGAAGTAATCCATAATAATTATCTTTATTGTTAAAAATTATGCGTTCTATCATGCTATAAATGAAAAGAACAATGCACCAATAGATTGAGAATAAGGGTATAAATCTATAAAAATAAAACTTTATTACAAACACGAGTGTGGAAATTTAAGACTATGACCGATCTTTAAAACAAATGAAATGTTTTCACGCACCATGAAGAAAGATTAAGTCGTCACGACATTTTAAAACTATAAAAAGATCCATTTTCGCATATCGCTTTAATTCATATGATTGAAATAATTGATTTGCATTAAAAGTCATTTATTGCTGTCACTTTGTTTTATGCTTCGGTTTTTTTATTGATCAAGTAATTTTATGTTTGCGTGTCTGATCATGTTTGATAGATAAGGTGGGTAATGATTGCTTGTGTCGCAAAAACAAAAACAAGCTGTCATTTTCAACTTACAAATTTTGGTTGTTGTTGTTTTTAACGTAAAAACATATCAATTTCTTCTTACATTTTTATAGAAACAATGTTGTTTGTTTAGGGAAAATATGTGAGATTCAGCAGCGTTTTATTTTAAATAAGCACCATTTTAAAGAAGTTTTCATGATATGTTAAGAGCGAGGAACATTTAGCTCTCATATATCGGAAAACAAATCTGAAATAAAGGTATTTGGTTCTTTTTCTTCTATATTTGTTTCAATTTTCGCATTTAATTGTTATCTAAATTTAAGAACACATTTGTTGAACAGTTATTTAAGTCATATTACAATAAAAGTTTTTTGTTTAAAGAACAGTAACAATAGCTTAATAGCTTAATAATTATTATAAACTTTGTTGTAAAGTATTGTATCAGAAAACTATCGTTTGCAAATTTGAAGCATAATTATTATTTAGCAGTTTTATATTGATTATCATATCGTTTGCATTTTTTTAAAAATCCTTTATAGAATTCTAGTTAGAATTGATTTAGTTCAGTTTTCGCTTTGTTCTACCTGTCACAAGGTGAGCTTCTGTTTGTTTTCTAGAGCTTACAAGGTAAGCTATTTCTTTAGAAACATATTAAATATTTTCTTTTTATGATAGATATCTTTTAATTGTTTATTTAAAGAAATTAAAAGTTTTAACTTAGCTTTTAACAGTGCTGATTAGTGTTACCGATCAATATATTTTATGGTTAAATTCATTAATTTTACGTATTTTAACATTAAATTTTATTCCTTTTTCTTTTCCAAACAATGTAAATCAAACATCATCGTAATTGTTAATCACCGTATTTCTCAATGGGTTGCTTGCAGGTGACGTAGTGTGGGTATTTTGATTCTGATTGGTTGTTGAAAGTGGCATTTGTTTAAGTTATCAACTGTTCTTTCTATTCTATTTCGATTAAGCAAAGCTAAGTTAAGTAAAAAGCTAAGTAAAGCAAGTCTAAGTTAAGCAAAATACATAGAAGAGGAATAACTAAATTTTAGCAAATTCTATGAGTGATATGGCGTTATATTTGATAAACTTCACGTTAATTAACATTCTAACTTATGTGAAGTGATGTAGCTCGACTTAAACGCGCCATCTAGTTTATAAGCAATCAACTGGCGCTGAAGTCATAAGTCACATATCTGTGTATCAGTGATCGTCTTCTTCGCGAGTATCCAATTAGCAGTAGTCATTTGGTGTAGATAATAATATTTGAAACTAAGGAAGAACGTTTTATGTAATTAAGCATTTGTTATGAAATTACTTAGATTAATACTGACGCAGTTTTTTTAGATGTGGTTATTGGGTGAGATTACGACAAACAAAAAGAACTAAGGGTAATTATACTAATGGAAAGTTGTGTAAAAATATCATTTAAACAAATAAATTAAAAGAAATTACCAGCTTTAACAAAAATGTAATAATCTTGATAGAATTTGTTTTTTTTTAAAGTGTTTGTGCTAAATGCTAAATTTTAGTACATTTTTAATTATATTAAAATAGACTTAATGGCATAGATTAATATTTGAGATAACAGATCTGAAATTTCTCTTGATTAATACTGAATTTAATTATTTTTCTCAAAGCAGCAATTTTATTAAGTTTACCATCCTAAGAAATAAATTTCACGGACAAACTTATCATTTAAAAGCTTTATTTGTATAAATTATATTGAACTTAATTTAAATTAACATTTTTATTTTCTATCTATATTTATCAAATCGCTTCTAAATAAATCCCAAAATAGCTGTTTTTATCGTAATCTGAAGGATTTAGTACCCATCTGGCAAACACTGCAAGATAGTCATTAACACTAAAAACTTCGATATAATACATTTATCTGGGTTTAGTTTTCAATGCAACTTTCGACCATATTTATTAGAAAACATAAAATTAGCATTATCGCATTCAAATAATCCCCAAAATAACTGTTTCATCGTAATCTAAAGATTTGGCACTAAACTGGTAATATCTGCAAGATAGTCGGCAACATAATAAGCTAACATGCAGCAGCTTAATCTGAGCATATTTGAATGCAACTTTCTGCAATATTTAATAAAAAACAGTAAACTAGCATAATCGCATCCAAATAAACCCCGATATAACTGTTTCATCGTAATCTAAAGATTTGGCACCAAACTGGTAATATCTGCAAGTTAGTCTGCAACATATTAAACTTACATATAACAGCTTAATCTGAGCTTATTTGAATAAAAATTTCTACAATATTTTATGAAAAATTTTAAACTAGCATAATAGCATCCAAATAAACCCATAAAAAGCTGTTTCATCGTAGTCTAAAGAATTGGCACCAAACTGGTAATATCTGCAACATAATAATCTAACATATAACAGCTTAATCTAAGTTAATTTGAATGCAATTTTTGACAATATCTTTTAGAAAACATAAATTTAGGATATTTCATGTAAATGAATACACTGGTTCAAATAAATTAAGACAGCCAGTTTATAATTTGGAATCCCCTCTTCGACGGATAATGACAATTTCATCCCTACGTTGCTATGCAATTTCCTATTCTTATAAAGTGCTCGATTTCTCCTCTGCGTTTATAACCACTATACTAATTCTCCCTTACTAAAAGCGACTATTGCTAGAAAAAAATCTGAGAGCAGCTTGATTAATTTTTGAATGCTGACATAAGTGCCGCGGTTGACATTCACATTCTTTAAGGGAACAGAAATTATTGTACCTGTAATAAATTAAATTAAAACTTTACTATGTTACTTAAAAATAACACTTTTGACATTCTTTATATGCATATATATTTTAGAGAATCTCACATATTTTGGAGCATTTTAGACTTCGTTAAATCAAGATTAATATTCCAAAACATTTTATTAATGAGCCCGATTCAACTTAGTTAATGATGCCAGTTTCAAGAATATTCTTTAGGGATATGTAATGAAAAAAGTTCAAAAAATTTCAATTGAAAAATTAATCTCTTAAGTATGTTGCAACACTCTGTAGCAATTAAGATAATGGTTTGTAAAATTTTCTGAAAATAAATGGTACCCATGACTTATTTCTTTTTCATTTCCGACGGAAATACTTTTTTTTTACAAAATATATTAAGCAGTGCAAAATATAAAGGGCAGAGATTAATTTTAATCTCTCGTATTCATACATTTAATAACGAAGAAAACACTGTTGCCTAAACAAATTTATTTCTCCTGGTATGTTTAAAACTCAAAACAAATAGCCTTTTTTTTGACTAAAAAAAAGGCTTTAAAAATCTAGAACATTTTATAGCTGTAATAGAAAATAATTACATATTTAGAAGAGATTTTTATTTGATTAAAATATGTTTTACAGTGCATTGAGCTATCATGAGTTTTTAGCTTAAGAAAGAATCTTTGCAAAATCACTGAACATTAATATTTAATTTTATGAATAAAGGATCAGCTGTAATTATTGAAATTGCAATATTTTTTAATGGTTATAAATTGTGATTATTGTGATAAATATTTTACCAAAAATAGCATGTTTTTTTCCTTAATAAAAAATTGAGGTTTCATTTGTTTTTAAACATACTCCAAGCATCAATGGAAAAATATATTTCAACGGTTTTTATGATATTGAAAATAATAAACTTTATTTAAAGTTCTTTTTGCAAAATCAGGACTCTTAATTTTATTATCTAAAACTTCTGTGCATAATTTAAGGTAAGGAAAACTATACACACCATTTGAAATAAATATTTTGATTTCAATTTAGAAAAATTCCAAATTTAAATTGCTATATTTACCGATGATAAGTTACTGTTTTACCTAAAATGCATTCTTGAAACAGCCCATTGGAGGCAAGGGGAGTCGTGAAGGCTAAGGATCCACAATTTCGTGACCAACGACATGATTGTGGCAATGCTGTCAGCATTAGGCACTGACCGCCTTTACTTCCCAAAAAACCTGGTACCCATCTAAAGTTGGGTAGGCTTCAAGTCGCCAATGAGGATCGAACCCCAACTCTATTTACAATAACAGCCCAGTGCCTTAACCACTGAGCCACCGTGACTTCTATCTAAGTACTTTATTTAAAGAAAACATTTTTTATAAGTAATTTTGTGTAATTGATTAGAATAAAAAGTACGATATGCATGTTTGTAATACATCTATTTCAATGTGAAATAGGAAAATAATTCAAGAAATCATCGTTTCTAAAATTGCTCTTTAAAGTTTAAATGTAGTTAAGATCATTAGTTAGTCGAAAATATTGTTTTTCGCAAATTCATCAAAGTTAATTTTCGGGAAATAAACATACATTTTAAAATATGATAGATGAAGGTATTAACCTTATTCTGAAAGGAAAAATATGTAAGCAATAACTAATTTGATTTGAAATAAAATAAACTAACTTAACAGTAAGTTAAAACAAGCGACTGAAATAAAATTCTCAGTTGTGTTTACAAGAATAAACATCACATCATTAACATGAAAAGTTCGGCATTGTTTTTGGACGGCTGGAGATCAATAAAAATTGTCCACTACTTAATTGCAAAATAATATCAGAATTTAACTATTTATTGATCTAATTTCGGTGCAATTAATAAAAAATGCAGTGAGCGTAAAAAGTCAATGAAAGTGAGCGATGGAGTTTTCTCTTTAAGATTGCCTTAGAAAGCACTATATGAAATTGATCTTTATTGGTAGTAACATGTTATTTTATTTATAATTGCCGTGAAATAGAAAATTACATAATAAATTTACAACTACCTTACTTCTATAAGTTTATTTCATCCGTTTGTAAATAAAAGTTATGAATTTTTCTTATTATGCTAGATTCTGCTACAATTCAGCCAGTGTCCTCAATATGAAATGTTTTAATTCAATTTATACTTTGACTTTAAATATTTTTTTAAAATGTTATTCTAATAATCAGTGTTCATTCTGAATATAAAAAAAAAAGACTTAGCAAAACACTATAACAAGATAAAGCATGCATTAAAAGTAGTAATTTGGGCAAGTAACGAAAGAATTTTTTGAAAAGTTTATGTTAAAAAACAACAACATGCAAAATAGTTATATAGATTTTGAAATAACAGAAAATATAATTCATATATTTTTTAATATAATTTATATATTTCTTATTTATATATTTAATAATTCATATATTTTTTTTAATTGAGTATATTGTTTTTCCATTAATTTGTAGACAAATTATACATTTTAAATTACAATGTTTTCAAGGAATATTGATTATGCCGCTATAAAATAAAAGTAAAAAGCAAAAATATATACGAAATATCACTAAAATAAATAAAAAGCTCCAAGTTTCGATGTTACATAGGAGCATCGATGCTGCATTACCAGAAACAACGTAAAAATAAATCCTAATTATCTCTAAAATAGTTAAAATGATTCAAACAATACACAAAAAAGAATAAAATGACAAAGATAGATATGGCAGTAAACAAACAGAAAAATAAAATGAAGGCAAACAATTACGAAGACAATAATTAAAATTACTATTTTTCTGCTGAAGATGTAATGCGAATTGAGTGTTCACGCTTTAGATTAATATTGTAACTTATATACATTTTATTTATTTAGTGATGTTTATTTACATTGTTTAATTCTTCTTAGTTTCAGCTATAGTTTACCATAAATATTTTATTCCATTTGAAATATAAAATTATTAAAAAAAAGAATTATTAAACACGGTAGAATTAAAACTGTTTTGAATTTTCAAACAAAAAGATATGATTACTTTTATCAGAAATCTTTTTATTTCTCATTAAATAAAAGCTGTTTAAAATTTGTATACTTTCTTGTATGTTTTCTTGTTGTTGGATAAAGTGATTTTTAAGAAAATAAAACAAGTTATTTGTCGCATAAAGTAAAATTATAAAATCTTACAATAAGTAAAGTGCAACTTCTAAATAAAATTACAAATAAAATATAAACAGTAAATCAAGTGTTCATTTATCTCTATTCAAACAACAGGCACGTAGAAAACGTAAAAGCTAGTCGCAGCCATCAAAATTTATAATGAATTAAGATGTTTTCCTTAAAGATCAAAGAAAAATAATAAAAGGAGTGACATTTTTTATTTCTTTTCTTTCCTTTCTTTCACCACTTTTGCTTCACAAGGGAAAAAGAAAACAACTAGTAGGGGAATATTGTTGTACTAACTCGCCAAACAATTGCTGGGAAGATTGCTTCATCAAGCGAAATACTGCTTTTCAAACGATCCATTTTATAGAAATAAAAAGAAACAAATTGTAGCTATTTTTCTAAAATCGTTTGAAGTTCTTGGGAACCAGCTGCACATAAGAACATCTGTTGGACGATTGTAAGAAAAGAAAGACATTCGCGATTTGGAGTAGATTGTTCTGCAAGAATACTTTAAAATTTTCATACGTAAATATAATTTTTTTTTCGTGGAACGAGACAAGTTTGAAAAGAAGAGAGAAAACGAATAGTTGATAAATAATAGTTCTGAAATTTCTCGTGTCGAAACAATTTTTTGACAAAGTATTATCTAGTTACTGTAATCGAATGTTTTTGTATAAAATAAATTTTCTGGACCGTTACAGCCACATATTTGAATGGAATTTAAACGAATGAAGAATTTTCACAACTATATAGTTTTTAAACAATAAGGAATAGTAATACTTTTTAAGGGATTACTGAAATACTCTTAATCTTGGACAAGTTCCATGATGTCACTTACAATAAATGATATAGCAGCAAATATTTTATACCATAGTTAGTATTAAATGACTTTAATTAATAAAGATATAATCATTTGTTATTCATTTAATTACATGAAATGATACTTGCTGTATTATTATTATTTTTTGTTACAGTGAATTTTTGATTTCGTTCTTTTGTGATAATCAAAAGAGCTTAATTATTTTTTATCATCTATTAATCAGGTGATAATTCTTTATTAGTTTGCAAACATTATTTCCTAGTAAAAAAAGTACATATTTTTAACAAATTAAATGCAATACATTAAGCATATTCACTAGGAAAAAAATTCGGGTAAAATTACCTAATGACATTCCTGTTGACAGAAACACACACAAAATTTTGATTAATGAAATCAAAATATATGGTGTTCAAAACATTCATTTAGTATTTTTTTCTTCTTGTATGATAACGATTTATTGGAAATTCTGGTTATCAAAATTAAAGTTCTTATTACAGCACATTTTCTAAAAAATACATACCTGGAAAGTAAATTTATCCAAATAAGTGATATTTTTGCCATGTTCTAAGTTATCATTATAAAATTACTAAATTTTACTACATGTACCAAATATGATCACACATAATTAAACCATATTTTATTGTTCCTTTTACTAAAACCATTACTAAAAGTGCTCCGGCAAAAATTACAGCGATTTTTAGTCGTCCATACAACCAGAAACACGGTAAACTTTACCATATTCAGATAGTTTTGGCAATAATTTTTCTCAGTCTTGTAAGAGAAAAGTAATCATGCTACCGGAATGCTTAAATTTTAAGGATTATATTTATTTTTTTTATATACTTACCCTTTTCTTCTTCTTATAATCATTGTTCGGAAGTTTCGACATAAAAATAAATTCTGGCGAAAAATATTATTATTGAATTTCTTATTATTGTTTCACGTGTACAAGTAATTCATCTTATCTTTAAATTGTATATCATGCTCATTAATTAGTCACCCAAAATCTTATTTATGCTCTATCCAAATATATGGCAGCAAAATAGCGTTATTTTTCCTAATATTTAATATCGAGAAACGTTATTTCAGTTCACAAATGGACGCCAATAAAACTGCCAAGTAAATTCTTGAGCAAGGGATTTAGTTATCTATACGTATTCAAGTTAGTTTTCTATGCAAATTTAGTCACCCGTGCGTAATAAGTAATAAAAATTGATTGTGCGAAGAGAATATTTTTATGGTACATAAGTTTAAGCGAACAATTTCAACATTTGAAAAATAAGAGCAAAGTCGATTGTGATGCAATTAGGGGCTTCGTAATAGCAAACAGGGTGCACCGAAAAATACTAAACAGAGATAATTACATCTAGGATTGCAAAGTTAAATTAATAACACTTTGTTTATCACTTTTGTCTTCAATTTAGCAAAGCACTTAAAACATGCCTTTAAATAAATAATATTAATAAAGACCAAATTTTTTATTGAGAAAGTTATTAAATGATTGAAAGCCGGTAATTTTACCAGAATTTTCTTCCTGTATGTTTCATATTGAAAGTTGTGTTCAGTATCTTAAGTTTATTTGATAAGTTAAATTATATGTTATGAACATAACACTAGAAACAGGGGATCAGTTTCCCATTAGGTTTAATCCCGATAAAATGAATGAATTGGGAACTATATCTGTAGAACCAAACTTATGTAATGCAATAAAACAATTGAAATCCTTCGATTGAATATTTTCTTAAATTTTGATGCAACAATCTGTTGACAGAAATAAAAATGATTGAGAAGTATACGTGGTGGTTGGTGAACGAAGCGAGCAGGAGACGGCGCCTTCTAGTGACAATACCTTCATGTTGCCTCGTTCCTTCTAGTTAAATGTATGATTTTAAAAAAACGGATTTTTTTTTATGCACATTTCATTTCTTTTGATCTGAAATAAAAGGAACGAAATTTTATAAAAAAAAAATAAGAACCTTAATATCAAATTGATTTTTCGTTATTATCATGATGAATAAGAATATCGAAGAAAAATCAAACCCCTATTTTTATTTTATTATTTTTACTCTAAAAGCTTTTTAAAAGCTCAGATGCCACCGCGTATTTTCTAAGAGAATACAATCAAGGTGAGAGTGTTGAGTCAAGAGCTTTTTATTATTTTTTTTCTACTTTTGTGTTGAAAATAAAATTGCTTTAAAGCTCTCACCACATAGAGGGCAAAAGTGTTTCCTATTTCAAGAAATTTCAAGAGTTTTCGAAAATTTGATAAAATAATAGTAAAATTTTCTATATTGATTTTTGTATTATTGCTCTTCAAAAAAATATAAATAAAATCGCAATTTAAAAAAAATATATTTTTGAAAATTTTTCTTAGTTAAATATTTTTTCGCTATGTAAAAAAATATTAACACGTTTAGTTTAATCTTTCCGTCAACTCAGATCATGCTTTTTTGTTATTATTTTGTGGGGATCTTTTTCTGGATTTACGAACTTATATTAAATAATTTAGGATTTCATGTATGGTATGTATTGTATACGATTTAATAATAATCCTTATTTCCGTTAATTTTCCGTTTAACAGGGACATTTAGTGAACATAACTGGTAACTCAATTATTCTAAACACGTGAGCAGTTTTTTATTAAATATGATGAGATGATTTTTTTTTTCATTTTAATTTTTTTTTCATCATTTTTTCTTAAAAAGATTTGTCTTCACATTTAAAGATCACCTATTTTAATCCGTCCGTTATTTCAAAAAAATTTCGTTATTCCAATTTTATTACACCAGTTACAGATTTTTAGTTCTTTTTCAGAAGAATTTTTAATGTTTTGTTACAAATCATACATTAAAAATTTAAAACTTTTAAATAATCATAAACTGTTAGATTAAACAATAATCTAACGGTGATTGGCATTAATATTAAAACTTAGTAATATTATTTTATCACCAACTGACAAAAAGAGACAAATTAATCTCATATATTTTGAGACGTAGATATCAAGAACTCCAAGTAACGCTTTCAAATTCATCAGGTATATTTGATAAGCAAATTTCATCATATAAATAATAAATTTCTCCAAACAATAGTGAAAAAGAAAGATTTTAATACACATATTTTGGTTTGTAATAATAATAAAAGTTTCAAAAAATGTTGCTAAAGGAAGCGAAGTACCCTATAACAAATTTAGCCTTGTTTCGGCTTGGACATAAAGTGGCTCATTATGAATCATAAAACATTTAGTTTTTGTTTTCATAAAACACTTAGTTTAAATAGGGGTACAATCAAAATTTTGATTGGTTTGGTGATTAACATTGTATTAAAGCTGTACTAATAGTTGTTCTAGGATTGATCATTATTGATGAACTGAACAATGTGTTGATGAGCACACTACGCAAAACTGCCTCCCGCACCAAGCTCCAAAACTGCATAACTCTCATGTTTCCAAAGTGGAAAACTTTGTCGACTTTAATATCACTGGGAGAGTTAAAAATTAAAACGATAAATGAAGTTTAATCAGATATCCAAACTTAAGCACGAATATTGAACCCCGGTTTAAGACGTTGTAGACGAAAGCTAAACCCACCACACCACCTGGGTCACAAAACTTTAAAAAAATAATCTAACGGTGATTTAAATAGGAGATACTTTTATCACAATCATTCATAATTATATTAATAACGAGTAAAATTAGAAAACAATAACTTTCTGATATAATAAAGCAGTCTTGTTTATTATGATTGCAGTTAAATTAAGTTATGATTACAGTCTTGTTAAATTATGAGTACAGTTGAAATAATGGAATTACGTTTTTTTTATTATTTTTTTTTTAAAAACATGTCTGAAGTTATATTTACTCTTCTGTTTGTCCTTAATGTGATATTTTTTGCAGGTTTTGGAGGATTTGTTTATTTTTGGTTATTTGACGAAATAAAATGAATTGTAGTACGAGCTTTCGAATTTTATTTTCCCTACTGGTGGTTATGGTATGCTGTTTTTACACATCACAGGCTCAAGGATCAAGGTATGGAATTCTTTTAAAAATTGAAATTCAGTGTATTTTTGCATAAAAAAACTTCTACGTGGTGTACTGTAAGGACTAACTTTAATTACTATATTTTCATATTTCTAATGCAACTTTAAGCCTTTGTTATTTAAATTTTTTTATGAAGCACAATTTTTAATCCTCTGTAAATATACTTAAAAATTGGACATACGTGCTTAAAACGTAATATTTAAAGCTTACACTGTAAAATATACCGGATCAAATCACGGTAAAAAGTACCGGCAATCAGGGTGCTTTTACCGTGAAATCCGTTTTTACCGGAACATGTTAACGAATAAAAAATCTTATTCACCGTAATTCTTACGGTAAATAATCGTCGTAAAATTGCTTAATCACTCTAATAAAGTAAATATTACTGCAAAATTTACTGTATAATATTTCACGGTAAAAATGGATTTTACGGATGATGCACCCAAAGTGACGGTACTTTAAACCGTAATTTTTCATATCTGTGTCTAAATTGTGAAAGAGGCTTTACGACTGAGTGGTGCTGCTATCTCTGGGATTCAGAGCTAAATTTCACTCTCACCTTAGCGGTGCTCTCTTTTCGTTCCTTCCCGATTTAATTTACAAGGCCAATGGTTGGTGAGCTTGGCTTTTCTAAATGTCATAAGAAACACCAACAACAGTGCTAAGAAAGTCCAGGATGCGTAGCCAAATTATTCAACAAAAATAAGCGCCTTTTAAGTCCTTTTCAAGCACTCAAAAGATATTTTTAAGTAGCACTTTAAAAAAATATCATAATTAGGCAGGGTTGGAAAGTTTTTGACAATTGACTGTTTTATCATGTTCTAACCGTCATGCCAAAAAAAGAAAAACCTTTTGGCATTGTTTTTGACTATTGTCAAAAATCATGAAATTTTGAATCATGTAAAACGAATGGCGTTTTCATACGCAACGGTCTGACAATACGGCGAAATGGATTGGGGTTGAATTAATTGTGAAAACGTTGAGTAGAACGATCTGCACTGTATCTTTTTGCATAATTCGAAGCGAAAATCATCATAGTAAACGGAAAAATCTCATTTTGAAAAAGGGAAAAATTAAGCACTTTTTAAAAACGCCCAATGAAAAAAGCACCTTTAAGGGCTTTTAATAAACGAAAATAAAAAATAAGCACTTTTAAGCACTTCTTAAAATCGCTACGAGCCCTGAAATAAATCAATATTTGGAAAAATACTTTTAAATGGTCTTTAGCTAAAACTAGATTTAAAGATTAACGATAAAAGTAATAATATCTATTAATAAAAATTTGTGTCCTGCTTAACAAGATAGCAAAATTGCCTTAACCAGAAAACTAGTTATAATAAGATATTTTTAATAGGCATGTGCATTATGAAAATGTGAAGTTTTTCAAACTTTTTGTTCCATTTTTTCATGGAAAAACTGCAACTATTAGCGGTGAATATTTTCCCACTAATATTCATAGCACGCTAGATAGCTATAAAACACTTTTGACAGAAGAACGAATAAAAAAAAAAACGAAAAAAAAACTTTAACGGAGTATAGCAAGGGAATCGAATTCTCCGAGAGAATTCTTATATTGAGTACCACTAAATCTTTACGACAGAGGGGGGGGGGATTCGGTAAATTTGCTCATGAAGGCTGTTCTTGCTTCCGGTCTCAATATTTGTTTATCTTTTTGTCAAAATTTGGAAGCATAAGAAAGGGTGTTCTTTAATGGATGTCGTCTCGAGCGAAAGCTTCAGTTTATTGAAGTTTCGTTTTTTTTTTCTTTTTCTTTTTTGTAAACAAATGTGCGGGGCAAACAGAATAAAAAAAAATTGCAAAATATGGAGAAGCTATGAATACTGAGAAAAAGATTCAACATTTTGAATGAGCAGAGTTTGATGGAATAATATATTTTTGCGAAATGAATTGTAATATTTGTTGTGAGTTTCGATTTTCAATTTTTAGTTTGTTAGCTGAGCTAGGTATATTTATCTTTGGAATAAACAGTTTACTTTTCAAAATAACCGGATTGATTTTAAATTGTCTTCGTTTGCTTTATTGAAACAAACACAAAAGAAATGGACATTTGCATGGCATTTGTTATATTTTTTTAAAGTATAATACTTATTAAAATTGATAATTAAAATTAGTCAATTCCATGCGGTCTTCGTAGTTTTTTCTGTACTTCTATGTAAAATTGTAAAAGTAAAAACTTCAGAATTATACTTCTTTGTGGACAAGAGGTGATATCAGCGTTTAATTTAGTAAGTTTATTTTATGTTATTATTCATAGCATCCATCAAAACTCGACATTACGTAAAATATTTATAGCGAAAAGATGTTTTTGATCAAAAAAATAACTATTTAGTTTGTAGGTTGTACAAGATGTAGTAAAATACCGTTAGAATTTTCATTCTAAAATTACTGTAAAATAACCGGGGCAGCAGTTTGTCCATCAAATTAACCGTAAAGTTTACTGTAAAGAACATTTTTTCCTTACGGTTTTGAAATTGTTTACAATTAGAATGGTTAAAAAAATCATAAAAACGAAACCATATGCTTTATTAACCATTTACTACTAGCATGGTTTCAAAATCACAAAAAAATATTTTACTGGACATTGAAGCTTGGGTTTTGGTTCGGGAATGGGCATCAGTTCATGAACCGTGGAATGTGGTTTAATTAGTTTATCTGGTTGTTTCACTTGTCGTGAGAGATGAGAAATAATAAATTTTTTCGTGTGAATTAGTTTTATGATGCTGCCATCTATGCGTGAATGAAAGTGTCATAATTTAATAGGCCAGAGTCACAAATAGGGGAGTGCAGAACACTGGAAACTCTTCATGTGCTGAAGGGAATGAAGGAAATAATGTGATGTCAATGTTAATCTAACTCCCATTTTGTCCATCGCGGGATTGACAGATTAGTACTCTCGGATATAACATGTACTCATCAGCAATAAGCTAAGTTGTTTCATTAGATGGGCCTAGTAAGTAAAATGAAATTCTGGTTGCTTAACCGTATTAGGTAAAAAACAGTTAATAAACGCTTTTTCTCACAGTTAATAGTTTAAATATCATCTTATTTATGGTTATTAGACTATTTTGCTTGAATATGGTAAAATAAAAATTAAATAAATTTAAACTTAAATAAATTTATTTTATAAGTAAATAATTATTATATAAATAACTAAATTTATTATATAAATAAATTTATTTTTCTGAGAAATCTCCTTCAGTGTGCTAATCAGTTTTTGTATGCTGTCACAAACGTAATATCTTTAAGCTTAAAAGATAGTTTAAATTATAATTTATGATAAAAATATAATTTTCAAATTCAATCTCTTCTAACTTTTCTAATCTCTAACACTTTTTAATTTAATTATTTATTTTAAGTAGTACGAGTAATTTCATAAAATGAAAAGTCAACAAATGCTATTTAACTTTGCTCAAAAAGCTCTTAGTGAAGTTAAGTTTAATGCATTTAAATCAAATGACAAACTAATTGAGCATACAACAAAGTATTTATAATTTTTTAACCTTATTCAATGAAATAGCTCGCATAATTACTAAAAAACGCAATAAGATTTAATGTAATTAAATTAATTAAATTATTTAATAAAATAGTTTGTTTAATAAGTAAGAAAGGCAATATTATTTACTCTATTTTAATTAATTATTATTTGAAAGGAAGCTACATTATTTATAATTTTTCGAACTTTATTTTATGAGACAGTTCACATGATAAGTAAGAACCGTAATATGGTTAAATCTATTGAAATTATTTTGTTTGAAAATTCGCGTTTCGTCACAAATCACGTGATTTTCTAGAGAAATGATTCTCAAATTCAACGAAATATTACTCAAGGATTGCTAAATCGTCAAAAGCGAGAGTTTAATTTCTGAGATTGTAAGAAACTTTATTCTGGAGAAATAAAAAAGAATCTTTCTCTCTAAAGTAAGACATTAAACCATAATGCTTTGCATGATATTCAATTCTAAGTGTTGCCGCTGTTAAATATACCATTAAAATATCCAGTATGCTCTTTTTTAAAGCTCAAACTTTACAATTAAGCAACGAAAAAAACAATTAAGCGAACAAACAAATAAGACCTTAAAAGCAACTTACTTACTTACCAAATATTTTACAATACTCGCGTTTGGTTTAATTACTCCTGTTATTTAAGAAAAATGAGGTCATTTAAGTAGGTCTTGTAGAAATTAAGTCATTGTAACCTTAAAGTGTAAATCATTACAACAAACAATGTAGGATTTTAATGCCTGGCCGAGAAATAAATATTCCATTCTCTTATTTTTTTGAGAATGTGTTTGAGCAATTAGAGTAAGTTTAAACATTGTGATTTTAAGGATAGCTTGAATGTAATGTTTAAGCATTTTAAGTAAACAGCTTTCTGTTCAAATTAGGTTTCTCTTATTAAATTTGTTTAATTAAATAAAATATTAAATATCTATCTTTTTAAGTTACATGTTATCTATCTTTTTAAATCTAAAAAAAATGTTTTTGTAACCATGTTGTAATTGCTTATCGAAGTTGCAAATGTATATCACTTAACCTGCTTAAAAGCAATCTGATAAAAACACAATAGTTAAATTCAATTTAAGCAAATTCATTTATTTCAAATGCAGGTTTCGAAATAAATCTTTGAAATAAAGCCAAAACCATAATTAGGTAAGTTAAAATGAGAGTTTTTCAGTAACGATATGAGAAGGGAATAAATATGCGATTTTTAATGATCCCCAGATCCATAGATTTATTTACGTTCAGAACAAAATGGTAATTTTAATTACTAATGGAATAAACATGAATTAACATCATACATATTTAGCATAATTGAGATATTTGTGAAAGTGTTTTTGCCCATTTTTGAGCATTTCATAGCAAATATATTTAGATAAAATTTATATTTTGAGCAAAAATTCTTCGAGTTCTATCAGTTTAAATAAATTTAACATTACGAGCTAAAAAAATCTTTGAATTCTGAATTATTTTTTGGAATTTGTAGTGCCAATGAAAATAAAATAGAATTTTATCAGCAACAACTGCCGAGATAGCAAGGCTGGTAAAGCTTTGGGCCCAGGTAATTTATAATGAATAATTTGTGTATGTTGAATGCTAATCGTATGTACAGAAAATAATTATAGTTATTATATGTGCGTTTTTTGGGTTACTTTTGAGCACCTTACATCAAATAAACTAAGATAAAGTTTATTAGAGTCTATAAATTTAATATTTGAGCTTAAACTCTTTGAAGTTTTCTGAGCTAACAAGTCTTTTATACTAAATCTTTAATTATACGTTTGAGTTTGACAGACAATTTAAGCAGATTTTAAAAATAAATTTTTGACTATTTTTATATGAAGGCTATATTTTGATTTTATACTCGTATTATATGGATAGGCTAGACAAAAAAAAATGCCTGAATAAAGATCACATAATAAATACTATTCAAGCTAACATATATTTACATCAGAGAAGATACTTTCGGTCATTTTGAAATCAGGTTATTCCATCTTTGACGTGTGTTAAGTAGATTTCTAATTTGGTGGGATTGGCCTGAACAAATGAAGCGTAACTGAAAAACTAAATGTTCTAATAATAATAATAAATAGGCTATTTTATTACCGTAAGTATTATTTTGTTTCGTAATTCACAATTAGTTTCTGTTTCGCTTCATCATTTCGCTCCAAACAGTACAAAATGTGTCTCCCATGACCCCTATTTTAAGATGGGATAACAGATAGGGCTTTGGGAATCTCCTATCTATAACCCTGTTACAGAATACCGTCGCTGGGATAGCCTGGGTGCTGGGCCCATGTCCGAGAGTTCATGGGTTCAAACCCCGCCGGCCGAAGACTCCCCGTGTAGTAAAGTGACTAATGCACGTTAAATTTATCGAGTCGCAAAAGTCTTCCATGTTCCCATAGCAAATCAAACCTCTCAGGGTACTGGATTGGAGATCGATCATTCTCTGATTCAGGTCAAAATTACGATCTGTGGATGAATGAATGGATGTATGAATGGGTCCGCCCTATAAACGGGTGTGACGTATGGTGTGGCAGAAGTCGAATTCTTAGCCATAGATGGCGCCACTGGAAAACAAGAACAATTGCACCCCCTCTGCCTAAAACAGGCATACGTCAACAACAACAACGGATAAGCCTAATGTGGCTCTTTTCGTTTTTTGTTTCTCCGAAATTCGAAAAATACCTAACTGAAAGTGTTAAGTATTTCTAAGTTTCATAATTTGATCCAATATAAGGGCTTATTTAATAATTGATGTTTTAGCCTTATTAAAACGCCACTGAGAAACAAGAAACGCACACTCTGCCTTAAATTTTCTCGGTTTGCCCGTGTGGCAAGTAGCATTAGAAACAACAACAGAATACCGTATGCAATAACAATTTTAATTCGGTCATTTCGAAGTCACTAGACTTAAGCTAATGGCTAGGTGATTGAACTCCTGCTATTGGTAAGAAAAAAAAACGTTGACTAACTTGTTTCTATAGAGATCAAAAAACGTAGAATGACATGTTTTCTGTTTCCATAGATACATGCATGAGGACGAGGGTAAATCTCGTAATGGTAACTCAATATCAACTATTTGGTTACGTTTTGAACTCAGCATAAGATTCAGTACATTTGCACCTTTCATTCAAACGTGGAATATCTCATAGAAAATCTTGAATTTCCTTAGTTTTATAGAATTTTCGTTTTATAGAATTCTATAAACTTTCAAACTCATTAGAATTCTGGAGAATTTCGAACATTTCTGTTTCAATTTTAATACATATTGCATTAAAAAAAGCCCATTATTTGTATTAACTGTTCTTTTTGTTCTTTTGTTATTATTTGTATTAACTGTTGTTTGTTTGAATTAAATGAATAGAGTAATCTTTAATTCAAACAATTTCAAACAGCTCTTCATAAAACTTAAAATAAAAAGAAAATCCCCTATAAATAAAGAAAACCTAAAACTTTCGGATTTAAACCGTTTTTCGTCTAAAAATGACCACAAGTTAAACTAGATCTCTAAATCTTTAACTAACGATCAGCTTATAATTTATTTACTTTTTTTTTTGGAAAACTCTTCTTTCTGCGATATTTTTCTAGTTTGAATCGTTATGATAATAATTTCTTTTTTTTCTTCTAAATTCCACATACTTTAATCCCTTTTTGTTCCAATAAGGATGGCGTCTTTAAATACACAGTTAGAAAGGAAATAGAGTACATCGCCATGCTTCAAAATTGGATATATACTGGATATAGATATATTAGGAGAACATTTACTTCTTATTCTCAGTGATATATATTTTTTTTCTCTAGAAACCAAAGTAAGCTTATTTTATTCTGAAACGGTTAGCTAGAAAATATATACTTTTTGATTGTCTTATAGCTATTACGAACAACTTCAAAAATTTAAGAAAAGACAAACAAAGTAAATTTTCTCTATTCGTAAATATAAGGATTTAAAATTTTTTTAAAAATTTTCTGAGTTTTAATAACTCCGTATTATTTTATTGTAGTATCTGTCGTTTCATTCACTTATTTTCAAAGCAAATCTTTTTAAATTATTCCTAACAAAAAAAAATACAAAAAACAATAAGTGCAACATTTATATTCAAAAATAAAAATAAAAAATCTATTTTCATCACAAACAGTGCTAAGTGCTTCAGTTTCACAGCACAAAATTTAAATGCTCGTTCTGTTTGTATAATATTCTGGACATAGTAATATACTGCATATAAGGGTAGGGGAGAGTGGGGTCAATTATAACAGGGTACGATTGTAACAGAGCAAATATTTCGAGTGCCGGGTTCTAGATTTGGTTCCTAGGTGGCGAAGAAGGTGTATTTAATAAATCTACATGTACACCCCTGCTGGCAACCATTTTTATGTACTTTTGAAAGAGTTACATCACAAAAGATATTTTCACGCTACGTAAGTACTTTTTTTGGTATTAGAATATTATATTGTAACAAAGTAATTTTGTTTAAACAAATAAAAATTATTAACCGAATATGTAAGTGGACACCTTAATTAACATTTCAATAAAAAAAAATTTATTTTGTTAATTAACTAGCATTGTTTTTAACAAATGAAGCTGAAATGGCGTCTTGGGGACAATTGTAACAATAAGTAAAGGGACGATTGTAACAGCTGAAAATAAATAATCTTATGTTTACAAACCATTACTTAACTCTTTAAGAACCACCAATAGTTTCCTATATCATTTATATTATGTTGCATGTGCATTATTTTATTTGTCACCTTTCACAGCATAAATTAAAATTTTTAACCCCTTAAAGTTAAAAGTTTAACCCTTTAGGTCTCTGCTCATTATTATTTTTACTCCTAAAATATCACTACTATTTTGATCAATAAAAAAATATATCACAACTATGATAATATGTATAATTAACTATGTTTTAGTTGAATTTATGAACTGTTACAATTGACCCCGTAAGTGGGGACAATTGTAACAAGTGCACGACTGTCAAAAATTGTTAATAACTAATATAATAACATTTAAAATAAGGTATATTTTTTTTTTCTAGTAGAGGATAGTCTACTTTACTCGTCTGTCAATTAATACTAATAATATATTGGAATTTTTGTCAGTTAAAAATAGTTAAGTAAAAAATGTTACAATTGAAAATTGAAAAAATGTTACCCCACTCTCCCCTATAGTTAAAGTGAAAATCTGTACATTTAAAAATATATTGCTTACATTGAGCATTCAACGTGTTTGCTTCAAAATTAAAGAAAATATATTTTAATAGATATTATTAACTTTTGTGTTTGTGAAAATTATTTTAGTTATGAAAGAAGTTTTAATTACTCTGATTTTGTAGAAATATGTTTTGTTCAAATAACTTATTTTCAATACCTTCGTAATTTTCTTAATTTATATTTGTGTTTGTTTTCAGGTTTTAATTTTATTTTTTAAAAACTGCTTACATCTGAAAAAAACCTATTGAATACCTAATAACATAATCTAAATAGTAAACATAATCTAGCAAACATAATCCAACATTATTTAATATTTATATCTGTTTTATATAAGTGATTTGGGAAAAATAAATTTGGTATGAAGAAAAATTAAAGGTATACCTACTCGCATTATGGAAAATTTTCACAAAATTATTTTAAAGTTGAAACTACCTAAGAGATTCTAATTTATCATTCGAGTTTTAAAATTCCCTCGGAGAATTTATATATGTATTATTATTTGGTGCAGCAATATTAGCAGCTTTACTCACTAAGGAAAAAAGGAAAAACAATTAATCCTTAATCTCTCTGAAAGGTTTTAAGATTGTTACTTAAATCGAAAGTCTACTTGTTACTGAATATAATCTTTTTTCATGTAGCTGATATCTATAATTGCCAATTACAGTGCTTTTTTCAAGTATTAAAAAAGTAAGAAGAATAGTTTCACGCAAGAGATTCCCTAATTCCTCCCAATTTTTCATTGTGATTTTTTATTATTTAGTCAACATTATTAATTTACTTTCTAAATTGAGCCATTTTTAATGAGTTTTTTTTAATAACACACCAGATCAAAGCCATATTGTATGCTCTTAGAAGAGTAATTTTACACATGCAATAAAAAATAATAATACATTTCGTGTTAAAACAAAATTCTTACACATTTATTAATGTAATTTACTTTAATTTAAAAGTCATTCCCTTTTTATTCAATCAACAAACTTTATATTTTACTTAGAATTTAATCCACTTTTACATGTTTGTTTGCAACTCTTTGAACTAATTATTTTTATATTTTAATTTATGACCGTACAGGTGTTTTACAGCCGACAAATGTTAGGCTTTACGACTATTAATGTTTAACTCAGTCGTGTAGTAATTTTGAACCCAATACAGTAGTTAAAGGAACTCGTGGATCAAACATAGAGACAAACAAGCACTAGTGGAGGATTATTTGAGCACTCGTGTAGGAAAATTGTGCGTAGGACTAACCCACAATTTCTAGACATAGAGATTAAAAACTACGGTTTTCACAGTAATCCTAATGACAAGAGGATTCTATCTCAAATTGTAAGAAAAAAGTCTCGTAAAATTGAGTATAACTGTGTCAAAATAGATGGGGATTGAAAACTATGGTTTTTAACCAAGAGCCTGATGACAAGAGGATTCTGTCCTGTACTGTAAAAAAAATTTCTCAAAATTGATTATAAATGTGTCAAATTAGCTTGGAAACAAATACAGTAAATTCGCGATAACTCGAATCTGATAGGACTGACGAAAAACTTCGACATATCGGAAGTTCGACTTTTTTATAAGGTTAA
>NC_092205.1:84248421-84259397 GCF_043381705.1 Parasteatoda tepidariorum | reverse complement strand
AAAAAAAAATCGAGTTAAAGGGAGTAAAATTCGAGTAATCGAGAATAATTAACATGAAATTGAAGATAAAAGGGTCGGGACCTCATAAAAAAATCGAGTTATAGTAATATTCGAGTTATCGTACTTCGAGTTATAGCGAATTGACTGTATATTCAAAATATACTAGATAGATATTAAAAATTCCATATACTCATTATTAAGTATAGTGTTACGCTCAAAACGCTCAAAAAGCATAGTCTTAAAATGACACATCATGTACCCATTTTGAGTAATTTGTAGTATAAAGAGAGTGCGCATAGTTTCAAAAATTAGTATATAATGTTTTGAGCATTCATTATGCTAAATAATGAGAACATATGATTTTTAAATTCGACTGTGTTTATTTCGGAGCTATTTTGACACACTTTTATTCAATTTTGAAAAGCTCTTTTTTACAGTTGCCAACCAATATCCGCCAACCATTGAAAATACTTCAATTTCGGCTCGAGCCGGGAGCGGAATTCGTATCGTACAGCCGTTTTCTTGATTCTGAATCATCGGAAATCGGATGCGATCACTATATCTGCCTTTCGTAACCACGGCTTCTTTCAAACAATTCATTCTAACGAATATTCGTCACTCGTTGTAATCCAAGCTTTACAGTTGTAGTTAATATTTATCATTCAAATTCAAAATTTAGATCGTCAATCCCGAACCACAGACTGAACATAAAACGCTACTTGGCATTATTTTAGCAACCCAATTATCGCCATTACTGTTTTTGTTAGTACTGGCATTATTTTAGGATTATTTATTTGGCATTATTTTAGCAACCCAATTATCGTTATTACTGTTTTTGTTAGTACTGGCATTATTTTATCATTATTTATTTGGCATTATTTTAGCAACCCAATTGTCGCTATTACCGTTTTTGTTAGTACTGGCATTATTTTAGCATTATTTATTTGGTATTATTTTAGCAATCCAATTATCATTATTACTGTTTTTGTTTGTTCTGGCATTATTTTAGCATTATTTATTTGGCATTATTTTAGCAACCCAATTATCGTCATTACTGTATTTGTTAGTTATGGCATTATTTTAGCATTATTTATTTGGCATTATCTTAGCTACCCAAATATCGTTATTACTGTTTTTGTTAGTACTTGATTTTTGTTAAAAAATACTCTTATAAAAGTACTCTTATAAAAGTATGTAATCTTAATTTTTTTGTGCACAACACAATTGAGCGCAAAAAATCGGTTTCTTAATCATTATTCCAAATGATTTAATTTCTTTTGTGCTCCTGAAACAACTGCTATTGACTATTTTTTGATTGATGATGAGCGAGAACACGTAATGTTCTTTTCACCACACTTCCGTCTTAATATCATTTGCACCGCACTAACTATTGCATAAATTTTGGCAATACCCAATCAATAAGGATCATCAAGATTCAATTCGTTTAAAGTGCCAACAATGAGGGGTAAGTAAATAAATGATTAGTTAAATTTCTTTAATGAAGTAGGTCTGGCAAGACTAAGACGTATAATGTGGATTTCAGATCATCCAAAAATTATCATTAAAAGTCATCATTTAAATAAGGACATAAATTTTCGATCGAAATCGAAGAACTTGCTGATGAGACGCACATTAACAATGGATACGTCCATGCTACGTTGACAGATTTCTGCCAGCACACATTTAGGTATGAATACATTAATTTCAGGCTAAACGCAGTAAACCTATTTTTATTTAAATTATTTACTATCCTGGTAGTGATCCATCTAAATTATAAATATAAATTAAAAAGATCACCGACGCTTTTCTTATTTTTTTCATTATTTATTGTTATACATACATATGCTAGCTTGCAAGCACTGTACTAAGTGCATCCTATAAGCTCTAGTCAAGTTTCTGCCCACTGACCTACTTCAGCCGGGTTTAATTTTCGATTTATATTACTCCTTCGTTGGCAACATTCTTAATATTAATTTATTGTTCTGAAGTGGCAACACTTTTCTTAGTTTACACAGATTTCGCCTTTTGGGAATCGGATAGCACCTAAGCGCTCACATCGTCTGACGGGGTGTAAAATTTGCGGGACATTCACAGCATGGTCGTTAAATATGTAACGTTGAAAATCGGGGATATGGCTTTGCCACAATAGGGGGATGCATTTCCTCACTCATTTCGATCTTCCGGCCAATCAGCATAGAGAAAAAAAAACACGAGCTCTGATTATACAATGGTGTAAGAAATTAAGAGAATTTATAGACTTGGTCAATTATCTCTTGAACTACTGAACCGATGTTAATGAAATTTGATATCTACATACATTGATACAATACAAAACAAATAATCATTCAACTATTGTAATACACACGCATGATCGCGCATAACATTCTTTGGAGTCGGAAGGTATGAAACAACGGTTGCAGAATAAACAAAAAAAAAATGGGTTAATTGGCGGTATGTTCCCCTCTTACAGATATACAGGCCTGCAGTGTGATTTCATACTTGAAATAAGGCAGTTTGTCATTTCCTGTAGCAATTGGCTTGAATTGTCCAGTGGCAATTTCATACCTTCCGACATACCTTTCCAATTTCATACCTTTCCAGTGTTACGTACGGGTTGTTGATACGGTGTTGGCACTAGTGTTACGCACGATCATGAGGTGTGTATTACAATAGTTGAATGGTTATTTGTTATGTATTGTATCAATGCATGTAGATATCAAATTTCATTGAAATCGGTCTAGTAATTCTGGAAATAATTGACCAAGTCTGAAAATTCTCTTCATTTCTTACAACAGTGTATTTGCTTGCTTATCAAGCTCTCTTAAATTAATTTATTCACAAGTAAAAAATGAAAACTAGTTACTATTTTAACAGGCCACTCAGAGTTCTATCATTTATTAAATTATATTTACTCAAACTAACACTATTGTAACTTCAAAATCATCTTTTCTTTTCAATTTGTTTAACAAGCTATTTTATTTAAATGAAAAATTTATACCAAAATAAGAAGTGCTCTGGGTTACTATAAGATGAATTTGTATTCATTTTTAATAATTTATTGATCTANGCTAAATAATGAGAACATAGGATTTTCAAATTCGACTGTGTTTATTTCGGAGCTATTTTGACACACTTTTATTCAAATTTGAGAAACTCTTTTTTTCAGTGGCTGACCAATATCTGCCAACCATTGAGAATACTTCAATTTCGGCTCGAGCAGGGAACGGAATTCGTATCGTCCAGAAGTTTTCTTGATTCTGAATCCCCGAAAATCACTATATCCCCTTCGCAATCACGACTTCTGTCAAACATTTCATTCTAACTAATATTCGTCACTCGTTGTAATCCAAGCTTTACAGTTTCAGTTAATATTTATCATTCAAATTCAAAATTTAGATCGTCAATCCCGAACCACAGACTGAACATAAAACGCTATTTGGCATTATTTTAGCAACCCAATTATCGTTATTACTGTTTTTGTTAGTACTGGCATTATTTAAACATTATTTATTTGGCAATATTTCAGCAACCCAATTATCGTTATTACTGTTTTTGTTAGTACTGGCATTATTTCAGCATTATTTATTTGGCATTATTTTAGCAACCCAATTATCGTCATTACTGTATTTGTTAGTACAGGCATTATTTTAGCATTATTTATTTGGCATTATTTTAGCAACCCAATTATTGTCTTTACTGTTTTTGTTAGTACTGGCATTATTTATTTGACATTATTTTAGCAACTTAATTATCGTCATTACTGTATTTGTTAGTTCTGGCATCATTTTAGCATTATTTATTTGGCATTATTTTAGCAACCCAATTATCGTAATTACTGTATTTGTTAGTGCAGGCATCATTTTAGCATTATTTATTTGGCATTATTTCAGCAACCCAATTATCGTTATTACTGTTTTTGTTAAAACTGGCATTATTTCAGCATTATTTATTTGGCATTATTTTAGCACCCAATTATTGTCATTACTGTATTTGTTAGTACAGGCATTTTTTTAGCATTATTTATTTGGCAATATTTTAGCAACCCAATTATTGTCATTACTGCTTTTGTTAGTACTGGCATTATTTTAGCATTATGTATTTGACATTATTTTAGCAACCTAATTATCGTCATTACTGTATTTGTTAGTTCTGGCATTATTTTAGCATTATTTATTTGGCCTTATTTTAGCAACCCAATTATAGTCATTACTGTTTTTGTTGGTACGTGATTTTTTTAAAAAATACTCTTATAAAAGTACTCTTATAAAAATATCTAATCTTAATTTTTTGTGCACAACACAATTGAGCGCAAAAACTCGGTTTCTTAATCAGTATGGGGGATTATTCCAAATGATTTAATTTATTTTGTCATCCTAAAACAACTGCTATTGACTATTTTTTTATTGGTGATGAGCGAGAACACGCAATGTACTTTTCACCACACTTCCGTCTTAATATCAATTGTACCGCACTAACTTTTGCATAAATTTTGGCAATACCCAATCTATAAGGATCATCAAGATTCAATTCGTTTAAAGCGAGAACAATGAGGGGTAAGTAAATAAATGATCAGTTAAATTTCTTTAATGAAGTAGGTCTGGGAAGACTAAAGCGCATAATGTGGATCTCAGATCATTCAAAAATGATCATTAAAAGTCATCATTTAAATAAGGACCTTTACTTTCTATCGAAAATCGAAGAACTTGCTGATGAGACGCACATTAGCAATGGATACGTCCATGCTACGCTGACAGATTTCTGCCAGCACACATTTAGTGAAGAATACATTAATTTCTGGCTAAACGCAATAAACCTATATTTATTTAAATTATTTACTCTCCTAGTACTGATCCATATAAATTATAAATATAAATTAAAAAGGTCACCAATACTTTTCTTATTTTTTTTCATTATTTATCGTTACACATACATATGCTAGCTTGTAAGCACAGTACTAAGTGCATGTTATAAGCTCTAGTCAAGTTTCTGCCCACTGACCTATTTCTACCCGGTTTAATTTTCGATTTATATTACTTCTTTGTTAGCAATATTTTTAACATTAATTTATTGTTCTGCAGTGGCAACACTTTTTTTAGTTTACACTGATTTCGCCTTTTGAGAGTTGGATACCACCTTAAGCACTGCTCACATCGTCTGACGGGGCGTAAAATTTGCGGGACATGGTCGTTAAATATGTAACGTTGAAAATTGGGGATATGTGCTTTACCATAATAAGCTGATGCATGTCCTCACTCATTTCGATCTTCCGGCCAATCCAAAACATCCGCATAGAGAAAAATTTAAAAAAAATTAATACGAGCACTGATTATACATTGGTGTAATTAAGAGAATTTGCAGATTTGGTCGATTATCTCTAGAACTACTTAAGTGATTTTAATGAAATTAGATATCTACATGCATTGATACAATACAAAACAAATAATCATTCAACTATTGTAATACGCACGCATGATCGCGCATAACATTCTTTGGAGTCGGAAGGTATGAAACAACGGTTGCAGAATAAACAAAAAAAAATGGGTTAATTGGCGGTATGTTCCCCTCTTACAGATATACATGCCTGCAGTGTGATTTCATACTTGAAATAAGGCAGTTTGTCATTTCCTGTAGCAATTGGCTTGAATTGTCCAGTGGCAATTTCATACCTTCCGACATACCTTTCCAATTTCATACCTTTCCAGTGTTACGTACGGGTTGTTGATACGGTGTTGGCACTAGTGTTACGCACGATCATGAGGTGTGTATTACAATAGTTGAATGGTTATTTGTTATGTATTGTATCAATGCATGTAGATATCAAATTTCATTGAAATCGGTCGGTCCAGTAGTTCTAGAGATAATCGACCAATCTATTAATTCCTTACAACCGTGTTCTATTAATTTCTGACAGCAGTGTAATTGCTTGCTTAACAAGCTTTATAGAATTAATTTATTCACGAGGAAAAAATGAAAATTAGTTATTATTTTAACAGGCCACTCAGAGCTCTATAATTTATTAAGTTATATTTACTCACACTAACACTGTTGTAATTTCAAAATCATCTTCTCTTTTTAATTAGTTTAACAAGCAATTTATTTTATTTAAATGAAAAATTCATACCAAAAGAGGAACAGCTCAGGGTTACTATGGCATGTATTTGTATTCAGTTTTAATAATTTATTGATCTATTGTTGAGCTATGTAATTATTTTAGTTGTTTTAATCTGAGCTGTACGATATGTCCTACTTTTGATTGAAACAATCGAATTGAGAATTCATTCGAAAAATGGTATAAATTAAAATGTTCTATTTTATATTTTGATTCAAAATTTGTTTCTAGGAACAAGAGATCTATTGTGGAGGTTGATAATCCTAGAGAAACTTTACAAGTTCTTGGAAATCTAGCTCAGCGAATAATAGAAGCTGAAGGAATTACAAAGTAATATTTTTTTACTAATTAAGTGCAACCAAGATATTACAAATTTCACGAGATTCATACAGTGTTTACATTTGTTAGAAATCAACATAATGTTTTTAGTGCTCACCCTTTTTTTAATTAAATAAACACAAATGCAATGATAAATTTCATTTAATTAAATATGAATTTAAAATTGTTTGTTTGAGAGTCAGTGAATAAAAGTCGCTGATGCCTCTTAATGTATGAAACTGGTTGATATCTCATTAAGAAGACAGCATATTATTTCATACTTCTAAACTGAAATAAACAGATTTCACTACATTCATGAGACTGAAATGATTATCCAATTTAAAATGCATACAAGAGTTTTATTTTTGTCGTGTATTTAAAAATAAGCAAAATAATATTATTTGTCATGAGAGTAAAAATTAATGAAGGGAGTGAAAAGTAAAAAAAATAATGTAAATACTACAGTATTTTATAACTGAGAAAGCGCAGAAGCAATTTATTTATATATTTTTACAAGATTATGCATCATTATGTTTTAATTCAATATTAATAATCAAAGTATATAGCAAGGCTTTTCTTAATTTGTTGAGAAAAAATTAAATTAGAGTGCATTTTTAAGGAATTTGAATTAAAGTTACAGGTAAGATAAGCAAAATTTTCAAATGCATTAAATTATTAAGTTTTATGAGTAACAAAAATGTGAATAAATGAATTAATTATTCAAATTAAGAGTGAGTTAAATATTTAAAATAATTTTCCAGTTTAAATTAATTACTTTAATCTAATTGCTATTCTACAAGCATGTAAGACGGAAAACAAAATGACTCAATCGCATACATTTAAAATTAAGAAAAATAAATTAGAGCATCAAGTAAAAAAAAGAACTAATTTTACTATATATTAAAGATAACTAAGTTTTCTCAATTACTGTTTAAGGTAAATGAATTATTTTAAGAATTATATTTCTATTATACATTATTTTATTCCAAATGTACAATTTTATTAATCTATAACTATGTCACCTTCTTAAGAGCTATAGAGCAGCCCGTATGATTTTTTAACAAGTTTCATAGTTCTTAATTCTCAAACAAGTTATCTAATGTTAATTTTTTTATTCCATTGTAATTACTGTACATTTTTACCTTTGTAATTTCAAGTTTCTAAGTCTTATAGAATTTAATCAAAAAAGCAAAGTATAACGTAAGGCAAATAAAAATAAGAAAAAGAATGCAAAAAAGTGATTAAAATTACGAAACAAATAAACAAATTAGAATTTCAAAAAAATCCTTGACAAATCGTAGACAAATATGGTCTTTTCACTTGCTAAATTTCAACTTTGTATTCTTATGACCTTTAAAGCTGCCCGTATGATATTTTTTTCAGCAAGTTTAACAGTTGTCAACTAATTATCGAGCGTTAATTATTTTATTCCATCGTGATTCCCATACATTTTTCTACTCATCTTCGTAATTTCTATTTGTTAAGTCTTATAGTTTCTGACAATAAAACAAAATGTAACTCTAATAAAAATCTAAAACAGCAGCAACGATAGCCTCAGTAGCCTTTGCGATTTTTTAATATAGAGAGAAATGTATCTTGAATATCGTTGGCTTTAAGTTCGTAATTAAGCTTCAATTAAAAATCAAACAATTTTCAATTTTGCAATTAATTTCTACAATATTACATTTTAAATTACTGGACAAATTTTTCAAGCAGAAATGGGAATCGTTTCAATTTTTTTTCATTTTTATTCAATGTAAAACTGTTTTTATAATTAAACTCTACAATCAATGAGAATTAAATAGTACTTTGATTTAACAACAAATCGAGGTATAGCGAAATTAAACTTCAGAATTATGTCACAAAAATTGCATACTTCCTCCAAAATAATGAATTTTTAGCAGTTTTCTATTATTTTAATTTATGCTATTTTTTAATATAGAGAGAAATGTATCTTGATTATTATTGACTTTAAGTTTGTAACCAATCCTTAATTTAGAAATAAAATACTATATTTCTTATAATTAATTTCTGAAATATTACATCTTAAATTATCGTACAGATTCTTCAATCTGAAATGGGAATCGTCTTAAAATTACTTTTAATTATTTTAATGTAGAACTTCGTACAAAATTAAACTCTGTAATTAATGAGAATTATGTAGTATTTCTATTTAACAACAAATCGAAATGTAGCAAAATTAAATTTCTGAATTATGTCACAAAAATTATATACTTCTTCCACATTAATGAATTTTTAACAGTTAGGCATTATTTTAATTTCTTTAAATTTAATTTATTTTTGCTGTCTTAATTAACTAATGCAAAATTTTCTTTTCTTATATAATTTTTAAGAAACATCTGAAATCAATTTAATGTAATATTCTACTTTTTATGCCATTAAGATAAATTTACTTACGTCATTCAGTAATAAATCATGTTAAAAAAGATAACTTTCGAAATTCTATGCATGTTTAAATAGTTATAAATATATTTCTGAAAATGTAAAAAGCATAATGTAACATTATTAATTTTTGACCGTTCAATTTTTATTAAAATTGATTTTATATACTAATATTTTCAAATAATTACATTGATAAAACTTTTTTATTATTTTAAACTTCTTAATCTATAAATAGGAAAAAAATTATCAATGAAAAGCATAATAAAAAACAAAATCCATCTATTATCAGAATTATTTAAACTCCGCAAAGTACAAAGGTTCATTTTGGGTCTTTTTTCTTAGTGATCCATGTTTTGTTTTTTTAAATTTAAAGTTACGTCATTTTTATTATGCTATAAAAAACTTAAAGATAACGTGGCTTCATAATGTATTGTAAGCAAACAATATATCAAACGAAGATAACTCTAAAATTACGAGGAAAAGTTAAGAACCTTTATTGTACCTAAAGTAAACGTATAAAACATGCGGAAATTAATATTTAAACAAAGAGTATTTTTAAGCAACTTTTATTTTACTTTAAAAATAGATGAATGATTATAAAGAAAATATTACATAAATTAAAATAACTGTTTTCAGTCGCATAGGTTAATGTTTTAATACACTAGTTATCTAAAAAAATGCATGCAATGTTTCAACATAGAATTCTTTCAAAACATCCAATAATATGATAATGAATTACATCGTGATAATAATCTTATTGTTTTAAACATTTTTAAGAAAATTAAAATTTCTTTTACACTTACATTGATCGGAATTTCCATTCGTGAAAATAATATTTTTTCTTTAAAGTTATGTCAACGTCGTGATCTGTGTCGTGATCAGTGTCATACATCTTTATTTTGAAAAAAAAAAAACAAATTACATTGGTTCAGTGTAGATTAAAATCACAAATAATTTCAATTTTTATTAAAATGTTTAAAACATTTGCATCAATATGCTTAATATAATGAATATATTATCGAAATTATTATGTTCACAATGTTTGAATTTCAAACATAGTTAAACTAAGTCTTTAAAAAAACACTTGTCGTGATTTCTTTTTAATTAGAAATTTTTAATAATTTTCTTTTCAGTTTTAACAAATATCTTCTCAATTTCAAATTCTTCGTGTAAACATCTTACAGCAACTTGAAATTAATGTGAAACATTTTATTCAGAGAGAGTAACAAAGCCAAAAACAATATTTTTATGAAGTTCACATAAATTATTAAATAAGTTTCATTAACATTTTATCAATTTATGCGCAGCAAAAACTTCTTTTAAAGATATTAAGTTTGAGTAGTAAGCGTCTTAGGCAGTACTAGACATTCTTTATTGAGGGTATAAAAATAAACTTCATTTAAGCTTGATGAACTTTAAGTAACAAAAACAATTTTTGACTGATGTTTAGAAAATTTTAATAATGTGCTTAGATCTAAAATTGTTTATTTATGATAAAATTTATAGGTGTGCGAAATTTTAATTTAAATTGAGCAATTTACATGGGATGAAGACTGTTTTTCATAGAATAAATCCAGATATTAGTACTTTATATATGGTGCAACTTTATATATGGTATGTCAGCATAAAAAAATGTAGATATTTAAAACGTGTTTTATACATATTAAAACATTGTTTACGGGATGATCTGAAATAATTATGCTTAATATTTAAATTCCTATACGAGACAAAAAGGAATAAAATAATATAATAGAAACCTGCGGATATAATCGCTTGAGCTGATGACGAGTTTATATTTTATCCTTATTTTGCTTCCCAGCTTATTAATTTTTTTCAAATTTTTAAATTTTTTAAAAATAAATTTTGTAAAAATATGTTTTATAAAAATATTTTATTAATCAATAATTTTCTTTGCCTCCAAAAATGTATATATTTTTTCTCATGTTTTCTTAGTATCTCAGGGAATGAATTTTTATTTTTTTCCAACTAATAATAGTCAACAAAATGAAGCCAACTCATGACAGTCAAAAATTAAAATAATTAAGCGTGTTTCTCTGGTACTTAGCCCTTTAGAGTGCCTGTGAAACATCTCTTTCCACATATTTTAGTGATGGAGTTAATTTCTTACTATATTTTATATATATAT
>NC_092205.1:84177183-84248199 GCF_043381705.1 Parasteatoda tepidariorum | reverse complement strand
ATATATATATACAGCGGTTGGCTTACTTGCCAAGATGTTTTAATGGCATTGTGCATCATAATTTCGCAGTCTACTGAATCAATCCTCCCTAAAAATTCCTCATCATCAACCTCTGTCTCTGGACCAAGTAATACGTCTTTAACGGACTCACGGTGGATCTCAATCACTTTCAGGATAAATTGTGCCATTTAAAGCACTCCTCGCCTAAAGTACTGCCACTCTATTCTGTTTCGGATAGAGCTTTCCATGATTGCTCCTTGCGCATGCAGAACACAAGCTTACCTTATATTGAGCCACCGCTTCCTCTTAATCCATGCGATAATTAATTGGTTGGTTATCTTCAAGAGGCAGTGGAACGTGACTACGCCTCTTACTGTTTAAATTACATAGTTATGGGAAATGGCACTTTATAATGACACTTTTTTGATTGTTTGTTGGATGCATGCGAAATTTAGGAGAGAACATAATTTGTAATTTCTGCTTTATTCTACCAGCGTAAATTATTGACAATTAAAACACTATTAAAGGTTTACTTAATTTTACGTTTTAAATTTAGATGATTGTATAGCATTGATGCTCGAAAGTCACTTCTAAGGAAAATTTAAATTTAATTTGAGTGTGTCGTAACATTTTCTTTTTATATAAATCAATATTTGATTTAGGTCCGAAAGTAATCTACCCTAATGCAATCCTTATTTGACATAAGCAACAATTTGACGCTTCAAATATTTAACTTTTCTCTATTCATTTACGTGTTAAAGATAAATAAAGAATGAGGAACTAAAGATAAAATCATAAATAATAATTTAGTGTGTGTTTATAAGGCTTGGAAAAAAAACAATACACAACTACAAAAAATTTAAAAAATATATAAATACATAAAACTTAATTTTTATGTAATAAATTTTAGATTTGTGCAACAAAAAAAATATTACAAATGAAAACTTTGTAAATATTTTCATTTTAACCCTCTGCCAGTAATGCACTTAAAAAGTTGCCTTCCAACCTTACTCTGAATGATAAAATAGATGTTTTCCTGTTAGATAGACAGAGAAACGGTATGTGCACACTGTTAGACTCTTCATTGTAAAACTACATTATAATAACCGGCAGAAGTCTGTTCATCCAATTAAATTCTTAAGTTTACAGTGTAGAACATTTTTTACCGATGCAGCTTTGAAACCGTTTACGACTAGTATGGTTAAAAAACTATGAATACGAAACTATACGGGTTTTTAACCATTTACAACTAGCATGGTTGAAAAACAGAAGGAAAAAATTTAACTGGATATTAGAGCTACGCTTTTCGTTAAGCAATGGGCGTTGGAGTTAAGTTGTGCTTAAGATATGATTTGTCAAATGCGGCCTAATTAGTTTATCCGATTGTTTCACCTGTTGTAAGAGATGGGATATACCAGATTTTTTGCAATAAAATAACCTTATGGTGTGCTACCTATGCGTGAATGAGAGTATCATGTTCTAATAGGATAGGCTACGCTTTTCGTTAAGCAATGGGCGTAGGAGTTAAGTTGTGCTTCAGATATGATTTGTCAAATGCGGCCTAATTAGTTTATCTGTTTGTTTTACTTACTGTAAGAGATGGGATTTACCAGATTTTTTGCAATAAATAATTTTGCGGGGTGCTATCTATGCGTGAATAAGAGCATCATGTTCTAATATGAGAGGACACAGGAAACTATTCATGTGTTGAAGGGTACGGAGGAAATAATTGTAGCGTCAACGGTGTTACTCAAACCCTCGTTTTACAGTCAAGAAATTGATAGATTAGCCCTCTATCCTTTAACATGTACCCAGTTACAAGAAACTAATTGGCTTCGTTAGGTGGACTTAGGTTGTACGATACAATTCTAGTTGTTTAACTGCATTAGGGGAAGGCAGTCACAGTTAACAGTTCGAATACCATCTCATTTATGATTATTTGTCTATATATTTTATAATTATTTGACTGCTTCGTTTGACTATCGTAAAATAAAAATTTAAATAAACTGTTATTTTACCATTTTTCTGAGAAATTTTTAACTTCTTAGAAACCTACTTCTAAATTGCTCACTTGCGAAACCAATAGAGAAAACATAATTTTAAATAATATTAACTTACGCATTGCAAAATTTACAATTTATGTGTCATAAATGTTTTCGCTCCAAATGCATGTAGCAGGTTTTCGAGTCTTTAAAAGTATTGGAAAAACTAATTTATGAAATACATTTCATTATAAATGGTTTGTTTAACTTGTTAGTATGTATCCCCGTTATCTTTCACTAAATATAAAGTTCAATGGTAAATAAGCCGAATGGACAGCACAACTGTATTAAAACATTCTAATTCTTTAAGCCCTTCTTCAATACTAACAGTTTAATTAGTTCTAAACAGTACATCAGTGCAGTTAATAAAATTTTTCGATGAATATAAGGAGTATTTTCTTTTCTGCAGTTGAAGAAAAAACATTATTTTCTCCATTACTAGATACATTAGATAAATTGTCACTTTATTTATGTGAAATTATCATAAATTCACATGCGTATTATATTAATTATTATTACATGAAGGCCATATTTTTAATACCAATTCAAAAAGTACAATTAAAGGATTTTTGCAAAATAATTAAATTCAAACCGCCTTTGGCGAATAACTTAGCCACCTTTCAAAACTATCTTACACAAAATATGAGCTTTAACGGTAAGCATGTCGAAAGCACAGCACTATTGTATTTAAATATTCTAATTCTCGAACCCCTCCTCCAATTTTAACACCACGATTAGTTTTAAAGAATACATTAAACAATTTTTCCCCCAATCTAGCTGCTTCCCCTAACGGAAGAACTTTAATTTCAATTTTAACTGTTTTCAAAAGGTGTCCGAGATATTGTCGAAAGTTCCTTATTTGTAAAATTTTAGTAATGATTACAAATTTGACCGGCTGTTATTAAATCATACAGACCACGCAGCACAACTGTGTTCAAATATTCTAATTCTTCAATATCTTCTCCAATCCTGACATCTAAATAACATGAGCCAATTGTTTCCCTGTTTACGGTTTACCCGCAGTTTTGTCCCCACGGAAGTACTTGGATTTCAATTTTAACTGTTTTCAAGAGATGTCCATGATATTTTCAAAGATCTTTGTCTATTAAATGTTGTTGACGTATGTCTGTTCAGGCAGAGGGCATGCGATTGCTCTTGTTTTCTAATNCATATGATGCTCACTACGTGCTCTTGCGCGCCTAAGCCTATCAATTAAAACGTATTGGCGTTTTATATAATATAGATTAGCCATATGATGCTCACTACGTGCTCTTGCGCGCCGAAGCCTATCAATTAAAAATGAAAACTGTTGCCAACGTGAGAAAAGAAATATCATCGGTTTTATTGATACATACGTACGTATTAGCGTTTTATATAATATAGATGTATTTCATTATAAATGGTTTGTTTAACTTGTTAGTATGTATCCCGTTATCTTTCACCAAATATAAATTTCAATGGTAATTACTCCGAATGGACAGAGCAACTGTATTAAAACATTCTAATTCTTCAAAGCCTCCTCCAATACTAACAGTTTAATAAGTTTTAAGCAATACATCGGGCATTTAATAAAATTCTTCGATGAATATACGGTGTATTTTTCTTTCTGCAGTTGAAAAAAATACATTATTTTTTCTATTACTAGATACATTAGATGAATTGTCACTTTATTCATGTGAAATTATTATAAATTCACAAATGTCTTATAATAATTATTATTATATGAAGGCCATATTACTTTTGGACACCAAATCTAAAAGTATAATTAAAGGATTTTTGCAAAATAATTAAATTCAAGCTTCCTTTGGCGAATAGCTTAACCACCTTTTAAAACTATCTAATACAACATATAAGCTTCAATGGTAACCATGTCGAAAGCACAGCACAGTTGTATTTAAATATTCTAATTCTCCAACCTCTTCTCCAATCTTAACACCATAATTAGTTCTAAAGAACACATTAATCAATTTTTTCCCCAATCTAGCTGCTTCCCCTAACGGAAGAACTTTAATTTCAATTTCAACTGTTTTCAAAAGGTGATAGCGATATTGCCGAAAGTTCCTTATTTGTAAAATTTTAGTAATGATTTCAAATTTGACCAGCTGTTACTAAATCACACAGATCACGCAGCACAACTGTATTCAAATATTCTAATTCTCCAATCCTGACATCTAAATAACATTAACCAATTTTTTCCCCGTTTACTGTTTACCCGCAGTTTTGCCTTCGCGGAAGTACTTGGATTTCAATTTTAACTGTTTTCAAGAGATGTCCGTGGTATTTTCAAAGATCTTCGCGTATTAAATGTTAGTAATAATTGAAAATTTGACCGGGAGCCATTAAATCATACAGACCACCATAAGTATGAGTTCGGGACATTTCAGCATAGTTGGCAACAGAAGTATTAAAATTATTTCCATCTCTGTCGTGGAGCCGCTATAGCTCAGGGAATAGAGAGTTCGTCTTCCAATGAGGCGACCGGATTCGAATCCCAGCAATGGCTGGTTGATACGAATCCGCATCCGGCTTGCTCCGACCACAGTGATGAGGTGAAATATTTTCAGTAATAGACGGATCATGGGCTAGAGGCCCTTTTCCGCCAGGCTAAACGCAGGAGGTGCTCGTGGTCTACCTCGTCATATTACACAAATGCGGGTTAGTTCCATCAAAAACTCCTCCATGAGGGCTATTTTCTCCCAATACTTGATCAAAGAGTTCCCTTGTCTTCTGGATTGAGTTCAAAATTACAAGATTACGGGGTTGAACATTAGTAACCGTAAACCCAAAAATTTGGGCTGGCTGCTCAACAACGGTTATATAAAAAAACATATCTCTGTCGTAAGGTAAGACTGGAAACTCATTCTAATGTTCCATGACGTGTTCTTCCTCATGCATCTCTCGAACTAAAGCTTGAGTATGGTTTAGCATAAAGATACTATTCCTCAGAAAAGGCAAGTTCCGTTAATTATTTTAAATAAATACTTAACGTCTTACTAAATTTTCAACACTACTTAAGCTACAAGTATTACGTAAGTCAACTTAACAAAATGAATCTAATTAAATACTTAACACGTAACTAATTTTTCAACAACACCTAAATTATTCCTTAAAAAAACTTAACGACATGAAAAATAACTATAGTATTTGCCAATTGAAGGAGAAATTCCAGAGTTTATGGTGCCACATAAGGGAAATATATCGATAGATTAATCGAAAATCTTTATAGTAAATGCTCGAAACTTCATTACCTTATCTCACCCTGTGCGTCTATTAACATCGCATTATCATCATGTCCTGAGACCAGAATTTGCATCTTGAAGGACGAAGATTTAAACTCCAGAAGATGGGGTAATTCAAAGTTGTATGCAATAACGATATTCATTTGTTATTGAATAATGAGCTAAATTTTGTGAAGTAGGGAATTTAATGATATTTTATTATGTGTGTATTCAGTCTGCACTTCAATTTTTTAATAGCTTTATATTAACTCAATTGATGACAGCATGGTTCTTTCTTCGCCATGGTCTTTGAAACTATTTGAAACATTTCCGAAATGTTTATTAGACCGGTGGGAAATGTAAATAGTAAGTGGTTGCAGTAACACGGACATTTGTACGTTCCATTGAGAAAATAAATTTCTCAGTGAGATAAAAAAAAATCTTTCTCATTTTTTTCGAAACGTTTTTTTGCTTTACAAATGCTTTCTAGTAATTTATTAGGTATAAATTTAAATCAATTGTATTTTTATGATGAATTAATAAATATGTTTTTTATAATTCAAATGTTCTTGAAATTTGAAAACTACATTCATTAAGTATGCCTCAAGTGATGTGGAGGCAATTGCAATTGTGGACCACTGCAATTTTTCTATATAAATCAAAATCCAAAGATTTTACATTAATTATATTATTTTGTGTGTAGCCAAAGAGGTTTTTAAATATGATATATTTTTATCATCTTAAAAAAACTATTTAAGACTTTGAATTTCGCCTTTGCTTTTATAAAAACCAATAAAATTAGTTCTCAGATGACTTTAATAACAGAAAAATATCATTCAAATGAGAAACAAAAACAGAAAAATATGTGTTTTTTACTTTAAGCTCTACTTAGATAAAACTCTTCGCATTATGAATTTGAATATAAGTCATCCACTGAAAAACGAATTTTTTTTTCTAAAACAAATTAATACTAAGATTAAAAATAAATCAGGATTAAAAAAACATCAGAGCACTGTTAAAATACGATTTTTTTTCTTTTGGAATATTCAGAAGTAAAAAAATAATAATTTAATAAAAACTAAAAATATCGTTACTGATCCATACTTTTTTTTAAATTTTCAACTTCGTTATTAACAAAAAATGTTTTTCTTTTATTTTTGAAATTTTTCTATTGCTTTATATAAAGACAGGGATTTTAAAGGGATTTTTTGTCTTATTTATAATGGAAATCCTGTTCATGTAGTTTTTAACATAAATGTATGTTATTCATTGTTTGAATTAAGCATTTATCCTTTTAACCTTTTACGCATAGAAAAAGTACATACATAAATTATTGTTAAAATATTAGGTTTTGTTTAAGTAAGTCTGGTTTACTTTGACTGTAATACTTTTTGTATCATATTAAATGTTTGATGGTTTTACTACGTGTAATGGAAATAGTTTTTAAACTGAATTAAGATATATAACTGATAGAAGTTGTTTTTTTAACTGTATCAAGATACATTAATAACTAATGGAAATAGTTTTTAAAATGAATTAAGATATATAACTGATATTAATTGTATTTTAACTGTATGAAGATACATTAAAAGCTAATGGAAATGATTTTTAAAATGAATTAAGATATATAACTGATAGAAGTTGGTTTTTAACTGTATCAATAAGATACATTAAAAACTAATGTAAATAGTTTTTAAAATGAATTAAGATATATAACTGATTTAGGTTGTTTTTTAACTGTATCAAGATACATTAAAAATTGATAGAATTAGTTTTCGAACTGAATTAAAATTCATTAAAAAGTTATAGAACTTTTTTTAAAACTGAATGAAGGTACATCAAAAATTTATAAATTGTTATTAACAAAGTGGTATTTCACAATAACATTCCTAAAATTTTCCAGAAGCTAAATTTATTGATTCTTTATTGTAACAAGCTTATTATTAGAATTATTTTCACGAGGTGTGCCCAAAAAGTTTAGAAAATATTGTGATAACTAAATGAAAAGTACACTTTTAGTTAGAAGCATGAAGTCAGAATATATTTTTTCTCATGAAGCGTGAGTGCGACCTATCATTGCAGAAAAAAAATCTAAAAGTAAAAATACTCAAATATATACTCTCGAGACATAATATTCATATATAAATTCTTTTGCAAGCAACACTTTAGTTATAAAATTATTATGTCTTTCAAAAATTGAAAACTATCTGCTGTCCTGTCAATCATTTCGCAAACTTAATAATTTTTTTAAAAACCTTAAATATTAAGATATTAAGATATTTCTTAATCAAAACAGTAAGATATTACTATTATACCAAATGAAATTAAATATAATTATATTAAGATATTATTATATATTAAGATAGTTCTAGATTGGAAAATTCAAGTGAAAAGATAGTAATAAGTTTTCAATCAAGAAATTACTTACGTCATAGTTACAGCCACGTCAGTGAATTTAGTCAAAGTTTACAGTATTTTTCCTTCCTCCTGTAAAACTTAGTAGAAAAAAAATCTTAATTCCTATTGGAAAGAAATCTTCTTTTGTCTCATTAGAACTCTCGTTAGAACCACGTTTTCCATAATAATACTAATTGAAAAGTTTTTATGATTACATATTTTTTTAAATTCTTTTTCACAATTTTACTATAAATTATTTGACAGAGGGACTGCGAGTTTTACATTTTAAGTACTAAACTTACATGATTAAATACACACACAAATATACATATATATACATAACACATACTGCGCTAAATAATATACACTACTTATTAGTTGCTAAAGAGCAACTAACTGATTCATACAAAGTAGCATTCTTGATAACCGATCAATAACAGTAAAATCAAGTGTAGAAGTCGTGGTAGGGCAATACCTGTTATCTGTATAAAAAAGCAATACCTGTTATCTGTATAAAAAACAGTGCATGTGATCTCCTCATTCGTTTCCAAAAGACACTATTTTACAGCAAATTTGTTAAAACGTATATTAAACAGATTTACTTTCAGAGTTTTTTAACTAATGTATTATACCTTTATTAAATTAAAAACTCGTATAATATAGAATAAAAGATTTCCTTCAGAACAACGTTGGGCTGATGGCAGACGAACATACTCGGATATTCTTCGTTTATTGAAGATAATGATTAAGTCACGTGGTCTGTCCTGTCCAATAAAAGATCCTATAAGAATGTCAAGACAATTTTAGTTCTAAGTATTACTCTAAAACTCTATTTAAGTAAATCCAATGCATGCACTCTAATAAATAAATTTATAGTCATCGATAGGTGTCAAAAGTTATTTAAATATTACATTGGAATGCTGTCACCATCACCGAATGTACTAAACTCGCCTTGAGTTCAATACATTTCAAAACAAATTATGTTAAATTAAAACGTACGAGCCTTGTGATATCCATAGATAATAATTTTGTTATATTTCAGTGAGAAAAGAGGACTGGACTTGGGACTTTCAAGAGGATTTTCTGGAAGCCAGGCTGCTAAGCACTTGATGGGCTTATCAGCAGCCAGTTTTGCTAATGGACCCGGACGAAAGCGTCGATTCGTCGACGAAAATCAATGAACATAATTCGCTTTTCCTTCATTCCATCTATTTTTATGAATAAGAAATCAGCTTATTATATTTTGTTTAGTTGCACTATTTTATTACGCTGGTCTGTTTTAGTCATTCATTTAAGTAGCGTCATGTGCATCAATGTAATATAAATATGTAGAAATACATCAAGTGAAAAAGAAATTCTATTTATAAATGTGGAAACTCTGTATTGTAGTATAAGAGAAATGTTTTACAAATTTGTAGATTAGAGTTACAATAAATATTCTGCCTGGGTGGATTTTATTGTTTAAATATGTTTTGTGCAGTTACTGGATTTTATTTTTTCTACGAATTAAATGCAAGGATTTAGTTAGGATTCTTTTTCAAAAGAAAAATCTTCAATTGACTCAATGTGCGCAGATTTACGTAAAATGTTAAAAAGTCTCATGGTATTTTTACAGCAAAAGATATAACTGCTCATTAACTTACGTATTTTCATTTAATTTCAAGAATATTTTCTAATGAAATAAAATCATAGTCAACATATAAAGTACATTGTGCTTAATAATGGTTTTAGTTGGCAGCATTTTTTAAAACAATGGGCAATTACAGTCAAATTTTAAAAAATTTTAATTCATTCAAAATCCCTTCTAAATCACCAGAAAACATTTTAATATTTTTCTAAGAATGCTAATTAAGTTATTTCTTAGTAAAAAAGCGCTTACTATCGTTTTCATCTGAAACGGGGAGTCACGTGATTATTCACGAGCTGACGTCACTTGTGTCTATACGTTGTTCCTTTACAATTGCTCTGCCGTGAAAGCCATTACGTTTTTACTTTCATTTGAATTTTCGCAATTAAATCTAACAATTTTAGATGGCAAATAACTATATGAGAACAAAGATAATTATAATAAATTGTGCCCTAATGTTTTTTAATAAAAATGTGGCTTAAAATAACGTACTTTTATCATATTTTCTAATAATAATATCATATAATAATTTATATGGTACTCATTGAACATTGTTAATAGTTGACGGTATATTAAAGAATAAATAATAAAGATTTTTTAGTTTAGTAAAAAAGGAGTTTAAATGAGTTAGGGATGAGTTAAATATAAAATAATTTTGTTCTTTCATTTTTTCAACCATGTTAATCTTAGTTAGAATAATTCTAATTATTTTCATATTAAGCAAAAAAAAATTTTGAATAAATTTTTTATATTGAATAGTTTTAGATTTTAAAAATGTGGAAAAGCTTAAGTTATTGTTTTTTTATTTACTTATTCTAGTTAGAATTTAATGCAGGGAATTATTACCAGCAATAATCTTTAAAAAAAATTGTGATCCCCGCAAAAACCTTTTAAAAAAATTAAGTTAAACAAAAAAAAAGGAAATTAATATATTCTAGTAGATTCTATTAACTTTATTTTATTTGCGTTAATATACGTTATAAGAGTATTGGAATCAAGCATATGCATTTATTCAGTTTTCATTTGAGAAACAGGAATTAAATTTCATGAATATATATAGAAATAATTTTACCCATAGCAAAATTCCTATTTACTCAAAGAATAAAACTGGTAAGAAATGATTTTAACTTTACAGTATACTTAATTATTTAATAAATAATAAAAAATGTAGATTAAAATATCTTTTCATTTTCCATAAGTTTTTTTCCCAATTCTTTAATATTCACTGAAATTATGGGAGTAAATCGAATTACATTAATTGAAATTTTAAGTATAAGCACATAGACTGTGACGATGATGATAGCCATATATATTTTAATGGACTAAATTATTGAAAGTGTCCATTCGTTTTCAGCGAAACCGAAAGCTTAACCTGAGATTTTTTTTTCACCTATTTTAATTAAATTTTTTTCATTATAAAAAAACAATGCATTTATTTTACTATTTTAGAATTTTTCTTTACAAGCATTAGTAAATAGTTTGCAGAAATAAGGAGAAAAATTTAAAATAACCATGTATGGTAAACACTATATTGCAGAAAGAGGAGGAAAAATTAAAAGTTAAAATAATTTTCTAACTATAACAAAATTCCTATTTACTCAAAGAATTATATTGAGAATAGATATGAGCATTAATGTGTATTTAAATATTTAATACATAATAAAAAAAATGAAGAAATAAACTGTATTAGTAAATATTTACTTAAAAAAGAAAATCCTTCAACTCTAGTTTAAAAAAAAGGGAAAATTAAATTATATTGCCCAAATATTTAGCACATAGATGCACAATGATGATAGATAGATACTTTTCAATGAACTTGATTGAAAACACAGATTTTTTTAATGCAATACCGATTAATAAAATCATCCACCCTTTATCTAAGTGTATACTACTTCTATCCAATCTACGATTGATTTTCATTAAGTAAATAGGCTATAATTGAGCATATTACTTTAACTTCAAATTAAGTATCATAANCTGGATTGGTTCAAAATTACAAGGCTACGGAGTTGAACGTAAGTAGTCGTAAACCCATGAAATTGGGTCGGCTGTTCAACGACGGTTATAAAATAAAATAAAATAAGTTAGGATAGAAATTTAAAAAAAAAATGAGTGAACTGTTAACTTAATATGAACTTCCGAAACTTTTCTGAATTTAGTTAGTGTTTCAACAACCAAAAAAAAACTAAAATAGCAAATGTATCCGTTTTAAAGAAAAAATTTAAAAACAAAATTTAAAAAAGTCCTTTACAGAAATATAGATATTTCTCCGAATAAATTGCCATAATTTTACGGCAGTTAATATTCTAAGAAAATATCGAGTTATCATGCATTTAATTTTTAAAAGTGTCGAAAATATTTTATGAAATGAGGAAAAATTTCAAATTTTTGAAGGCTAAGCCGGGATACCCTGGTTAGTAGGGCACTAAGCCCATGCACAAGAGGACGTGGGTTCGATCCCCGCTTGCCGAAGACTCCCCTTGTAGTAAATGGTGAGTGATGCGTGTTAAATCTGTCGAGTCATAAAGTTCTCCATGTCCCATTACAAATCATATCTGTGGGGGTATTTTCATCATACCTCTGGGGGGGGATCCTGGAGTTTCTTCGTCTTCTGGATTGGTTCAAAATTACAGGGCTACGGAGTTAAACAATAGTTGTAGTAAACCTAAAATTGGGTCGGCTGTTCAACGACGGTTATAAAATATAAAAATGAAATAACTAGAAGGCTCAGCTCCCTGTTCACTTCATCTGGCAACCCCCGAAATGGATTAATTCTCTTTCATCATTGTTTACTTCTTTTTATATTTCAATATTTTCCACTAAACATTTGGCTTAAAATTATGAATTATTTTAGCTTTATGTAAGAAAATTTTGTTAATGTCTTAATCATTATGAAATACGTGATTACCTAAATTTGAAAAATGATCATCTGTACTCGATAAAATTAACCTAAGGAAAACAAATCGTGAAATTCAAATATGGAGAAATAAATGAGAAATAATTTTAGTCGGATATGAGACTTTTAGCAATTCAAATAGGAAACAGTTTATATCGCTACTTATTAAGTTTTGTTATTTTCAAAAATGAATGTTAAGATTTATAAGTGGCAACATGTAATCTTTCTTTGCTAATTTTAATTAACATCTACTTGAGCGTGAAATTATAAAATAAGGAAATAAAGATCTCGTAAAGGTTAAGGTAAATTTTCGATACAAAATCAATATTTAAAGCGAAAATAACGCTATAAAAAAAACCAAGAAAAAGCACTTAAATTTGAAATAATTTTCGAACTAATAGGAATTTCGAAAAAACCTCTTTGAAACTAAAATGCAAAATGGTTTTGCCTTATCAGCATCTCAAATTTCAACTCTGTATTATTTGGATTTCAGCGGACAGTCGACCAATGAGCTTTGGTTTTCTCTTTACTACACGTTTAACAGTTAATAATTCTCGAACTAATACTGTAATTATAAGTATGAACTTATAATAATAATAAGTACAACTAATAAAAATAAGTAATAATAATAACAATAATAAGTATTTACTTATAAGCAAAGTAAAATATACGGTAAAGCTAAAAAAAGGGAAAAAAATATAAAAAAAAAAAAAAAACCACTTAAAATTGCAATAACTTTCAAACAAATTAGAATTTTAAAAACGAAAATATCTATGTTAATCTCATTAACAAATATGGCCCATTCAGCAGGCATAATTTCAACTCACTAGTTGCATTCTTGCTGCCCGTATGGTATTTTTCCCACCACGTTTAATAGTTAATAATTTTCGAAGTTTCCTACACTTTCCTACAAGCCTTAGTAACTTCAATTTTCAAAGTCTGATAATTTTTTCGCAGAAAAAAAAACAAAATGTAACGTTAAGCTGAACATTCAAAACGTCCCTTACGATTTTTTGATGCAGAGAGATACCAATATATTTTAGCTAGTACGTTGAATCAGAAAAGAACTTTCAAATAAGTTCTGCAATTAATTAGGTAGTTCAATTTTAACTACGCTAACAACGTTGTAACCAATTTTTCACAAAGAGTCGTGATGGCTCAGTTAAAATTCAGAATTATATAAATATTGGTTAAAATACTGAACTGTTTTTGGTTTGAGTCCCGGTGGCGCTGTAGCAGGAATGCTTTACATTTTCTTTTACAATTTTACTAAATAATTTAAGATGACCCATATTATATTTGGAGCTGCGATGGCTCAAGGGACAGAGCGCTCGCCTTCCAATGAGGTGAACCGGGTTCAAATCCCAGCGATGGTTGGTCGATACGAATTCCGCATCCGGTTTGCACCGACCACAGTGCTGCCGTGAAATGTTCTCAGTGGTAAACGGATCATGGGTCAGAGTCTCTTAACGGTCGGGTTAACCGTGGGAGATTCTCGTTGTCTTCCTCTCCACGTAGCGCAAACGGGGGTTAGTTCCATCAAAAAGTCCTCCATGAAGGCAAATTTCTTCCACTACTTGATCCAGGAGTTCTCTTGTCTTTTGGACAGGGTTCAAAATTGCAAGGCTATGGAGTTGGACAAAGGTAGTCGTAAACCAAAAAAAAATGGGTTGGCTGTTCAACCACGATTATGAAATAAAAAAATAAAATATATTATCTTTAAAAAATTTATACAACTTTATTAATTATATATTTAACACAAAGGTTTTCATTACCTTGTTAAGTTTTAAATTTATTTCAAATTGTAATCGATTCATTCAATTAATTTAAAACAGTTTAAATGCTATTGAGAGCGTTAGTTTAGATAACTGCTTAAATTTTTACTTACAGCTTCAATGCAACAAAATGTCATTTACCGTCGTTTTCTCTTCTTGCTTGAAATGATTTAAAATTAATATAACTTCAAAGATCTAACATACATTCTGAAAAAGATGCTTATATATTATTACGAATCTTTACATTACCACAGAAATTTTGAAATCAAGACATCTAAAAGTAATTGCTTACTTTTGGAAAAGCCATTGAAATTATTAATGCAATGGCAAACGATAAGGGTTGCTTTTTTTGTTATATTTCTCGAAAAACTCTTGAAATGATTTTCTGTAAATATATTGGATTGGATATTAATTTTCAGCGATTTCGTTTTTTTTAAATTTAGCACTATATATGTCAATAAATGTTTTGGCATAATGTTTCATTATTCAAGAGAGATTGCTTACTGAATTTAATTTTGTTACACCTTTACGATAATTTTTTAATACCGAAATCAATGTACGAGTTTATTTAGGTTGATTTTCAGATTATTAAAATAAAATGTAAACTTATAAAATATGAGCTTTTTGGCCTTATCCTTCTTTTAGACGTTCTTTATCAAGATTCTGAGACCGCAAAACCTGCTCCTTACATTTATATTGCGTATGGAGAAAGTGTTATAGCTGAGAGAACTGTTAGTGATTGGTTCGACAAGTTTAGAAATGGAAATTTAGACGTCAAAGACATACCTCGTTTGAAATATATAAATCTCTATTTTTTAATTTCCGTTTCTTTTATCCCAAATTGAAAAATAAAAAAACTTAAAGGGGCTTTTACGAAAAAATTTGAGGTAATTTTCTAAACCGACGTTTAATCTCATTTATGTTTCCATAATTTTCCATTTGCATCTTTAATCTTTTTGCTGTAATAATTACAGTAAAGTCAATGATTCACTCTAATTAAACAAATATTACTTTAAAAATAACGGTATAATGTTGATCCGGTTTTTTACAGTGGGTTTAGTAAAAAATACAAAACTGAAAATTACATTTACTCGAATCGATGGGTTTTATGCTCTAAGGTATTATGATAAAGTTACCAAATTTTACCGCATTTACCAACTTTTATCACATATTATAAAACCATATTTAATTGTTAATTTTACAAAAATCATTACCAAACAGCTTGAAAAAAATTGCTCAGCTTCTTGGTGCTCCCATGGAGGCGGAAGCGTAAATTTTACCATATTTTGGTAGTTTTGACCAAATTTCCTTTCAAGTGTGCAACCGGATTTTATATTATTTTTTTAACATTTAACCAACCATTTATCAAAAATTCCTTAAATCCGGGGTCTAATTCAGGGGACAAGTTAGGTACAGGCCAGACACTGAGGAGGCAAGCGGTAAATAAAAGACATACGAGAAGCAGATTTCCATACTTGTATTGACATGACTACATCATCGTACACATGTCATGTGTATAATTCTGTATTGACATGTGTACATCATCGCTGCGCATTCGAACGCAAAAGTATAGGAATTCACAACATATATGACTCTTTCTTGCCACTTGTCTTCTCAGTGTGTTGCCTGTTTTAGACAACATATTTAAAATATTTCAGTTTTCCACCGATTTGGAGAAGGTGCATTTTGTGACATTGCCGTTCATAGAAACTGAGGTTATCAGGAAGACCGTAATCTTCATAAATTTTTTGCTCAAAACTCAGGCTTTTCAATAATTTAAATACAGAACAAGAAAAAAAAAGGAATTAAAATATGCAAAGAATTTACTTTTTTATAACATTATTAACAGTTCAAAAAAGGTGACCAAAAATATTAAAAGAGAATTATATACCGAATACTAATGAGTTTATATAATTTATTTATAAATTAAAAAAAAAACAATGTGCTCCGAGAAAAAAGAGATATAGTCAAAATTACCAGAGTATGGTAAAATTCATGGTATTTCTGGCTCTACGGCAACTGAAAAAAGCTCGTTAATTTTAACCGAAGGGCTTTGATAATGATTTTAGTAAAATTAACAATATGATATGTTTCTATAATGGATGAAAATTGGTAAGGGTGGTTAAATTAGGTCTTTATATTATGATACCTTAAAGCGTGACCTAAAAGTTTTTACTAATGTAATTTTTAATAAGTCCGTGGTAATATTAACTATACTTTTTAAAAGTAGAGTTTCCGGTAAACCGTTACCATGTATACGGAGAAATTATGAGATCAATATTTAAAATACCTTATATTTCAGTTTTCTAACTATAATTATTATATTTTAACCAAAAATACCATTACCATAGGGTTTAGTAATTTTACCACATTTTCGTTCTCCATGTTTAATCAAATCATAGCATAAAAGGGAGAGAAAAGAATAGTTCATTTTCATTAAAAGATAACGCAAACTTAAATCGAAGGAAAATAACCTGAAATTTAATTTTTGTATTCTGCCATTATAAAGTTGCGTTAAAAATTTATTTTGGTTGTCAAAGCAAAACCCACCTGATCTAACCACCAGTCTGAGTCTTCAATTCTTCCTCATTAAAAAAGCCTGATAAGACAGATATATTAGGGTTAAATAAGTTTAGTTGAATTAATGACATAATTTAAATAGAACGGGAACTTTATTAAATACGTATATCTAATTTGATTGAAAAGATAAAATGCTTATTTTATTGAATAAGAAAGGCACAACGCAATTATATATCTTTCAAGTAAATAAACTGTATGACTAATAGAATAATTAAACATCATATTTATAAATTAAAGACAATTTATTTTGAAGAAAACAAAGAAAACGCCATGTGAACAAATATGCTTTCAAAGTACATTTTTGAAAAATTTTTTTAAAATTAACTTTTGATAAAAATTTATTAAGGATTTGAGTCTATTTAGAAAGTTATTTGAAAACCCAATAGTGCAACGTAAGTTATTTACTATTATCACTTGCAAATTGAGATGGATTTTATTCATTTCGTTAGCCATTTTGTATATATAATGGTATAGGAAATAATAGGATAATATTATAACGTATAAAGAGGATTAATATATGAACTTTAAAAATTTTGTCGAGTTATCTTTGGTAGTGTTGAAACAATTATGGTATAAGTTTACGCGAGAAAAGCAACTGTATACATTGTAAAAATCCTCGCCAAATTGGCTATTACGAATGCAATAAAAAAATAACTTTTATAACACTTAAAAATGAGAATAAACTTCAAATGCATTTCAATTGGAGTTCTAGTTTAAAAAACGAATTGTTATTGTAAAAAAATTAATTGGAAAAACTCAGAGTATAGGTGATTCGGTATTTATTGCAAAAACGAACAATTATTTTATTTTAATTCCTAAATTTAAACATTTAGTTTATGCTTTTTTAAAACCCAAATATTAGGACTTCCAGTTAAGAATAGAATACTTATGAATTAAAGTAACCGTTTACAGAAAACAGAGTTTCAAAATCTTCTATAGAAATGGAAAGCGGATTTTGCAGTTTTTTTTAATTAATTATGATTATGGCCTGTTAAATTGCGCCAAAATGAAGATGTGGAAACCAGTAAAATTGAAAATTGTTCGTATTATCACCGAATATTGATCCAATTTTTTATTTTTAACTAAGTTAACTGCATTTTTCAAAATAAGTTGTTTGTATTTCTTTAATCTTAATTTATCTGATAATCTAACTGATAGCACTAATCCTAATGATAGCTGTTCCAGTGTTTTAAACACAGCAAATGGACAAATATTGATGACGACTGTTTACTCTAAAATATTCTAAGAATGAGAGTGATTTATATATAAATCTCGAGAAGGCTGCATGAAAAGAATTCATTAAAGAATGTTCTTAAACTGGACTTAATCAAAACTTTCAGAAGATGAGATGTAGAATTGAGATGAAATTGAGATGTAGTCTCTCAAAGATTTCCAGAAATTGCAGGAAAAAATAAGGCTAATACTGTCTCTGATACTTATTTCAGCAGCTAATGAAAAAGCTGTATTGTGTCGAAGCTAAGTTATTACACAGCATAGTCCAAGTTTGAAGGAAATTCTATCTTCTAGAATAACTTCACTTTTATAAACGCTGTGATATTAATGGTGAAAAAATGCCATTATGTATAATTGTTAATTTGGTTAAATTCTTTACAGCATTTTTTGAAAGAATATTCTTTTTTGTGTGTTTTAATACATTTTATTTATTACAAAAAATCCCGTTATTTTCCTCTTTCTAATTGTTTTCTACATCAACCACAATTTGTCAACATAGTTTTAAAAAAATTTATACATAATTTTTAAAATAATTTTACACTATTTATTGGTACCCGATAATAATTTCGTTATCACTATGAAATAAATAAATTAAATTTTATGTAATATTTTCTTATTTAAAAAAAATTCTATCACTAGAATGAAAGTCAATTTGAAGCACAGAGAAAAATGAATTTTTAAAATTACCATACTGTATGGTAACACGGTATTTAAACCATTCATTTGGTAATTTTAAGTTCGCAATAGTAATGATTTACGGTAAATTCGGATTTTCAAAATTCTAGCTCTCATTACCTTACATTTTTACAAAAAATACAAAACCGAAAAGTAAATTTCACCGAATAAATAGTTTTTACGTCATGCTCTTAAGTATCCTGATAACATTACCATATTTTACATCAGTTATCAAATTTTATCACGTATTACAAAACGTTGTTCAAGCAGTTAATTTTACTTAAATAATTACTAAATCGCTTCGGTAAAAATTACTGAGTTTTTTGGGGTTCCCATAGAACCAGAAACATCATAAAATTTACCCAAAGCTGGTAGTTTTTTACCATATTTTTTCCTCAGTGTGAGTGACATTTTAGTTACCTTCCTTGTCTCATAAGCATATGAGTACGATAAATGTCACGAAGCACATCGCTGTATTTGCAGCTAACCTAACCTTTAAGTGCTGCCTACAGTGCAATGTGTTACGCTCCTACCATATGAGAGAGTTTTCATTAATAATGTTGTTGAATTTAACAAGAAAAAGTATATAAATTCTTTAAATTTATATCATGAAAAATCTTAACAGAATATGAGTTGGGAAAACTAAAAGAAAAAAAAAACCTTATCACACTCATTAGCATGTATTACATCAAGACCTTTGAAAAATGTAATTTTCTTTATTTTCTACTGAATGCGTGGTAATAAAGAGAACTAATTTTGAAAAGCAAAATTCCCTCCTAACCATAAATGAATGAATTGCCAAATGAACTACCATGAATTACGAATTATGATGAATTATCAAATAAATGATTTAAATTCCATACATTTTGGCTGCATTACCAGAAATGTCATCACCATACAGTACGACAATTTTACCGGAATTTTTTTCCTCTGAATACAATTATTTTCGGCATTTTTTTTGCAAACGTCTTGTAGCAGATGATTTTATAGTTATTATTTTACACATTATGTAAAAAATAATGACTTTCGTGTTATTCAAGTGGTTGAATATACGGTTTTGACTGAAACTTTTCTTTCTTGTGCTACAAAACTGTATCAGAAGCTATTTTTGTTAATAACAAATTAAGTAGTTTTTAGAACAACTGACGCACCGACCAGCTGGCTGAGTGGTCAATGAGGTTAACTGCTAGGCCAATAGTTATGGGTTCGAATACCGCTCAGGGTATGGTGGTCTCTCTCCGAGTGATGCGTGAATGTCGTCTCTGGATGACGGTAAATGAGCTGAGGCGAAAAACGAGAAGTTCAGTGCTTGCCGTTAAAGGAACTAATGAATCATATTTTTAAATTTTATTCTTTAAATGGATGGTTACTGAAGCTTACGTTCTAGGTGATCTATATATTTATTCCTCATTATTCACAATAACTCAACCATCTTGCAACATGTGAAAAGTTCAGCTCTTATTTCATCAATACTAAACGAAACCTATTCGTCCAGCAGTGGACTGGTCGTAAGGACACGGTTCCCAATACAACTTTGAAGTCCATCCTTGGCTGCGGTCAGTAAGCGGATAGTTGACCACTTTGATCAGCTTGCGTAGGGACCAAGGGTGAGAAGTAGCGGTCCTCGTTAAACTGTTCTACCGTAAAGTGTGAAGCTCTAGTGCGACGTAAATAAAGTACCGAAACCGATTCATATTTGACTATTATCTAAAATAAGTGTTATATTCTAATAAAGCCTGTTAAACATGCATTATTTTTAATTTGAAATAAAATCGCCATAGTTGGGGATAAAAAATATTATTTGGTAAAACCATTACAACAGGATGTAGTAGCTTTGATGATGTTTAAAGTTCAATTTTGCCACGTGCATATTTTTCTGGATGGTGAATAATGGAATATCTCGATATCTGCAAGTGACGTAGTATGGGTATCTAGATCCTGATTAATTATTACAACATGGTATTTGGCATGGCATTTTTGTCATCCCATTCGATTTCGAGTAAGACAAGCTTGTCAAGCATCAACTCTCTTAAATGATACATTCTATATTTTTACACGATTCTTCCACAAAGATTTCCATTATTTCACTATATATTTCTTACTTAACACAAAGACAGTTATTAAGCAATGCAGAACATAAACAGGCTAATTATACATCGAAGTTGCCAGGTACAGAAAACAACCAGGTCGCAATAAAATACATAAAGAAATAATAAATCTAAATCAAATAAAAGACGTTAAAGGAAAATAATTATATTTCAATAAATTCGATGCGTGATACGGCACCGCATTTAATTAACTTCACCTTAATTAACAATTAACTATGCGGAGAAACTTAACACTCAATTTTGCTTATAAGCGATCAGTTGGCACTGACGTCATATGTCACACGTGTCGGCTAACTTGATCTAAGGCTCCTATACTATCAGAGCTGACCTATCAAGCAATATTGCAGCAAACAAGTTCGCAAGTTAACGTTATGTTAGTATTGTGCTTATGCTCTTTGCTCCAAAAATAGATGATAAGTCGGCCTGTCTAATTTAGGGGATCTAACTTGGTCGTATTCGTCTTGATGTGCAAGTACCCAATTATAAATATGATTCATATCAATTAAACCAACGTGGCTCTGAACGAATGTTACCTAAATCTGCTTTCTCTTACACCACTTAACAGTAAGTCTTAATACTTATTAACTTTAATAATTAATTTTTCAAAATTTTTATTAGCTAAAATTTAGTAATTTTATAAATTAATAGAGAAATGTCATTTTAAGATACATCAAAATGGCATTTTTTCAAGAATTTCAGAAATATATTTATAAAAAAGTTGAATCACTAGATCATATGAATCAATTATTACATGAATCAACTCCTCCACTTTACAAAGGCACTGACTGTAAATCCGAAATCGGGAAAATGATTTGAGTATTTTAGATATACAGTGATTTACAGTTTATGCACCCATTCTGTCTTTGTATCAATAAGTTGAAATTGTATCATTTTTATTTTGTGTATGAAAAATTAATTTTGCTTCATGAACACGTTATTCGTCTTAATATGTTTATTAGTGTTTTTAAAATGGAACTAAAATAAAGCATTTTTTTAATATTCATCTTCCAAGTTAGTTTTAATTTTTAGTCATTTCAAATTTTCAGTTTTAAGTTTTTAATTTTATTTATTAAGTTTCTTTTTAGATTTATGAATCAGACTATTTTTAAATTTCAGATTGTTTTTAACTTTTTAGTTTAAAAATATCCAAGTATTTATCTCTTATTGAAAAATGGTTAAGCCTGCTTAGATTTTTTTTAATTTTTAGTGAGTTTTTTATGACTTAATATTAACAATTTCAGTTTTTATTTTTTATAAATAGCCGTAAAACTACTTTCCATACTTTTTTTTCCCTCAAAGCACTTTAATAGCCCTTGACTATCTTTAAACAATACATTATTTTAAAATGTTTCTACTAATTCTAAAACAAAAGAGACCATAACTTTAACCATTAAAACACTTCTTAACGTATTCACCTTTAAAATATTCTGTTTTAGAAATAAGAATTTCATTAAACAGTTTTCCACGTACAAAAAGCAGCTTGATATCATAAGTTTTTAAAATTCTCACTTTTACAGATACTTGCGAAATCTGAAACTACTTATAAAATCAACTTTTTCTCTTCTAAACATATGGAAATTAAGGCATTTTATTCCTTAACATGTCTCATAGCTGTTTAATTAAATCTTTGTGCAAGGTGAGGTAAAAGCGTTAGTATTTTCTACTGTATAAACTTTTTTTTCAGAAGAATGTTAAAATACTTCCGACGATAAAAACAAAAGTTATATGTATTACTTATAAACTTAGATACAGTAAACTTTTTTTCACGTACGATGCAATATTAAGTTTTTATTTTTCATTTTTTATCTTTTCCAGCGCTGTAAGTTTCATAAGGCAATGTTTATGAATATCGTATATAACTAGCATAATTTCAAGCGTTATGAAATAATTAGGATAAACTTATGCCTTCTTTAAATAAATATTATTAGGTGTACTTTAAATAAATATTATTAGGTATTTATTGAGTGATTTTCTCAAAATTAATTTATTTAATTAACTGTTAATTTTTTTAGAGGTTGGGTGATAAATCAATTTAAGTAATCTACTTATTTTCTTAATTAACAAGGCTAATTTATGAAAATTTAAAGTTAGTATGATACAGATCTAAACTATATAAAATGCTTGTACGTACGAGTTTATAAAATTGATAAAATTTCGTTTCACGCGTTGGCGTCAGCTTAAAGCAAGGCAGTGATTCTCAGTTTCATTTTCCCATGTTTTAAGTTATTTTTTTAATGTTAAATTATGTTTTGTGGAAAGTTAAATTTGATTTTCAAGTTAAATTCCCTTAGAGTTAAAATTATGCTTAAAAATCTACGTACTGCGAATAAGAATTGACAGAGAAAAGAGAGCCGCTCTCCCCAGATGAACAATATCAAAGGAGAACAGTCAGAAATACTGTTGTATTGAAAGGGCAGATATTAGCATGGAATGCTGTCGTAAGGGTTCGAGCACTTAGATAGCATTATATGATATAATGTCATAATGTAGTGAACATTATTCATACAGAGAGTAGAGTGTCTACCACTAGAATTATTAAAGAACAGTTCACTGATATATAAGACATGTTAACTCGATTCTATCTTGGGTCACCTTCTGATAGATGAAGGTTGACATGGTCGATATTTTCCCCACACAGAGAAACAAAATATATTTAGAATCTTGCACAAGGAAATGTTTCAGGAACTATTTATTCTAAACTTAAGTCTTCAATAAGTATACTAAGCTCTAAGGAAGTGATGCATCCAGAGGCAATTTGAAGAGAACTGCAAAAGCAGATCTAGGTTTCAGCAAGTAGCAGGTTGTACTTCTATCTTTCAACGGGTACTTGTGGGGATTATAATTTTAGACTATGTCAACCTTCATCTATCAAAAGGTACCTTAAGATAGAATCAAGTTAACATGTCTTATATACTAGTGATTCGGTATTTAATATTTATAGTGGTAGTTACGCCACATACTTTCTTCATAATAAAGTGAAAAGTCACGTGCATTCGATATAGTTCGAATCCCCGAGATGACTGCTGGAATTCTGCTTCCAGCTCGCACCGACCATACTGCTTACGTAGAATATCTCTGTGATAGACGGATCATGAGTTAGAATCAGTTTTCCATCAGGCCAACCGTGGTTTTCCGCTCCATATAATGAAAATGTGGGTTAGTATCATCATTCCATCATTCATTTTCCAGATTCTCAATCTATTCTCAATGGGATATTAATCCCATTGAGAATAGATTCTCAATGGGATTAATATCCGGATAGTTTTCTGGCAGCTCCATTTAACAAAATGTTTGTTCATTTTTTGGAATTAATACTTACGACTAAATATACATTAGAAAATAACAAATTTAGATGGAAACATCTATTTAAGTCACAGACTGTATCATTTCTATTATTATTTACGAGTAGTTGTCGTTGTCCATAATTCCTTAATAAAGCTACGCTGATTTTTTTAAGGGCGCTTAAAAAAATAAAGCTTTTAGCACCTTTTATTTTTTACGGTTTACATAGTTTTAAATATAGGTAATCTTGTATCAAAAATTAATAAGTGTCATTTATATAAGATATTTAACTATATTTTGTATTTGTCATTTTTTTAAAATGTAACTTTAAATGAAAATAATTTCCATATCAATCAATGCTAGAACAAAACATAGGTTAGTGTATAAAAGTAACGTGTTTTAAGAAAAGTTAATTTCATTCAAAGTAAAAGCAAATCTGGATGACATTTATTGAACGCATATTAATTAAGCATTAAGCACGTACACATTTTGAAATTTAGATTAATTATGTTTTATATTGACATATTGATGATTTTCAAATTAAGGTATTTCACTTTTAGAAAATTTCCTCGCGTTAAGAAACACCAAAGTTTTAAATAATGAAATTCAGAAAATTTAAAATTCATTTCAATTGACATGTATTTATATTATTCTCAATAAATAAAATAAATTAAACTTAAAGTTTTACAATGCAAAATAAAATTCAACGAAGTGAAAAGAATATTGGAATTATTTCTTTCTAACTCGGAAAACCATTTACATTTCATCGAAAATAAATATACCTTCTTTGTACTGAAAATGTTAATTTACATCCACCTAAATTAAAAATATTTCTTCTAAAATAAAATGAAACCAATCTGCAAACCACTAAAAGAATGTTGGACGCTCCGCCAAGAACATTAATCACGCCAACTCCGAGTAATAAATCAGCAATTTATTCCCATCTTTCAAAGCCAAATGTCATACTCGCAACACACTTAATCCTTTGTGATATATAACATTACCACAGGAGCATAAGCGTTTCTACTAATTAAGTTCATTGGAGGGTTAGTTTTGCACTTTGGCGAACCTTTGGCTTATTTTATTATTTAAAGAATATTCCACGTGTGCCAAAGCTTTAATGTCAAGGTTTTAATGAAAAGAAACAAAGCGCCATTCAACCGAAGAATAGTTTCAGGGTAATTTATATTTCACTGGTAATTAGTCATCATTCTAAACTATAACGCACAAAAAGGAAATCAATAGAGGATTACTTTATTCTCGAGTGACAAAAAAGTAGAAAATTTCTTGGCTTAATTCAATATCTCTGATTAATGTCTGCCATTTTATGATCTCTTGATTACAAACAGAGGGAAAAATTGAAACACTTGAGCGCTAATAAAGAGTAATATTGATTGAAAACCTGATAACTATTTTATCTAGAAAGATGTTTTACAGCTTTGCTTGCATATGATTTATTACCAAACTGTAGCAGTTTCTTAATTGATTTACCCACACTAAATAACATCGGTTTAGAGTAAAGGTTTCCTTCGTAAATCTTTGAAACAAAATATTTTATTTAAATTGGGAAGTTGAACTATTTTAAGTACGTTAAAAATCTTCTCTACTCTTAACGTGTTTTACTTTTTAAAAATTTATCAATTTTAAACATTGAGTTCAAATGGTGACTTTGTAATTTGTAAGAATCGTTTGAAACAATTTAGCATTCGTAAAACTCATTTTACCATAAAATCTATTTTACCGTAAAATCCGTTTCGCCGTAATTTTTACAAGTAATATTTATTTAATTCGAAGGATTCATTAGTTCTACGGTAATTATTACAGTAAAAATTACGGTACATCAGATTTTTTGTTCTGTTTCATGCTCCGATGAAAATAAATTTTACGATGAAAAGTACTGGTAGGTTGAGTGACGACACTTTTTTTTTTACCATAATTTGATTCGGAGTTTCTTTTACAATTTGCGCTTGAAGCACAGATTTTTTTTCTTCCGAAATTGCCCTTCTAAACTATTTTAAAATGTGGCTTTCTATTGTGCTAATTATTATTATTTCGATAAATATATTTTAAACTTTAACATGGTTTTTCGAAGCTCAGCCGCCAAGGAAAATAAAAAAAGCCTTACACTTGAAGTAAAACGATGATTTTTAACTATACATATTATTTTCTGTAAAGAATTATCTGGGCTTTAGAACGCACGAATATAACGTATAACTTAAAGATTTTAAGAGTTATTAAACTTCTTTAAAATTGGCCTGTTTTGCGACATTTTTCCAATCATTGCCTTACTCTCAGTTTTTGCAAATTTCTATGAGCTCAAGTAATGCAGTATTAAAGTAAGTTTTTGAATATAAAAAAGACCATAAACGCTTTTCATTTCCACAAAACTGTGACTTTCCTCGATATCGCTTTGCGCCATTTTAAGAATAAGCATCGATAGCGCTAGCTTTAGGTAGGTTAAACTTGTATTCACAGTCATGAGTAACTGTTGAAATCTCGCAGCAGTTATGAAAATAGCATATTTTTCGAAAAAAAAAACATCATTTCACATAACTATGAAGCCTTCGAGAAACAACCTTTAGAAATATCTGTAAAGTTCGAATACTTGGTCGTAACTTTATACGACCAGCTTCCTTCGTTGAGAAAAAAAAACTTATTATTCGTAATTGTAACAAACTTCAGCAAAATTAGCTGAGTGAACCGTTAAATTAAACAGCCAACTTAATAAAGCTTTCTTACATATTTCGAAAATCACAACATTTTCCATGGCAGTTACAGCATTGGACTACGAACTCAGAGTTCTAGGGTTGAATCTCAATCGCTACCCGAATCAACTTTTACGCACTACATCAGCATCGGTGACCACTAAATGCGAACGCTCAAATCTTTCACTTAACGACAGATGGCAGCACTGCTTCCACGGGTTGCCTTTATTTGACAAACAAATCACATGAGTCTTAAATAACGTGAAGGTCATAACTGAAGACAACTTTTACTAATTTAAAAATTTACGAATTTAACTGGCATATCTGTGTTTTAATGGTCATTGTAGCTTTACCGGTATACATTATTTTAATCAAGTCAGCAACTTGAACATATTTTGTCTGTGTCTGGCCGTTATCAAACGTTGAAATATTTTGTGATGTAGTTTACTTAGCTGTAGTATCTGGTGAGTTAAGAAACACAAACGAACAATAGAATAGAATTTTGTTCCGAGGGTTGGTTAGAAAGATAAAACAGGGATGCTAGATTATAAATTAAAGTTTACGGTATTTAAATTAAAGTATACGGTATTTAAACTATTCGTATGATAACGGCTTCCGTTCATAAGGTAATGGTTTACCGGAAATTCCAGTTTTCGGAATTGTAGCTAATATTATCACACATTTAATAAAAAAATACAAAACTGATAAGTACACCTAATAGAATAAATGATTTTTATGCCATGCTCTTCACGGTACCATGATAAAAATAATACATTCTAAAACCATATTTTGTTGCTAATCATTTATTGCAAATCATTTGTTTCTAACCATTTGTTGCTAACCAAATCATTACCGAAGCTCTTCTGTAAAGATAACCGTGCTTTTTGATTTTCCTATAGAGTCAGAAACACAATACATTTTACCATTATCTGGTAGTTTTTTCATTAAATGTTTCCTCGGTGCAAAACTATTATTTGGCTAACACTAAAATATCTCAACGATTCCTTACACTGCTTACAGTGATGGAATATTTAACGACAACTTAAAATTCTGCATAAACTTCAATTATCGATCAGACATGATTGTAAAATAGGCAGACACCATTTGTTGCCATAAAATCAGAAAGACACGTACAAGTGTATATTTTTCGGGAGATAAAGATGCTCAAGCATCTGGTGTTTAGATAGAAGACAAATAAAATGGAATCCTCAAGAAAAATCTTTGGTTTTAGAAAATCCGGAAGCAGGGAAATAAACGATTGTATTTCCTGTTAATGTATCTGTAGTATTAACGTCGATGTATGCCGTAATTCAGTGCAACACAATTGATTGTACTCGAGATATAGAGGTTTTTATTTTATTTTTTTTCTATTATTCTCACTTTGACTAAAAGAAGTGGTTATTCTTAATATTGGCCGGTTAGTAATAATAGCCGGATTAATTACTTTAACAGTAACATATATATGTACATATGTGTTCATTTTAAATATTTAAATATATTCTTGTTCGAAAAGATTGGTTGGGCACGTTCTGAGCGAACCACAAATGCTTTTGAACCATTAATAGAAGTTTGAGGTCGAATATTTTGGTAAATATCAATATGTTGACAATATGATGGTCTCTGGGGGTACTGATCCAGGAGTTTCCTTGTCTTCTGGATTGGTTTGAAATTACAAGGCTACGGAGTTGAACATTAGTAGTCGCAAGCCCAAAATTGGGTCGGCTGTTCAACGACGGATATAAAAAAAATATGATGGTCATAAAATCAGAAAGACATGTACAAGTGTATGACAGTTTGCTTACATAAAGTGTCCTGTGTGTCAGATTTAATGGACATAGCCCATTTAGTAACAAGTAAATTTCAATTCACTTTCCTCACTGAGTAAAAAAAAATTGATTGCGATCGATTATTTGCCAGTTAATTTCAATTTTGTTGTCAGATTAATTTGACAAACTTCTCATATAAACGATTACTAAATGCATGTATGTTTGTAGTTTTAGTCTCATAAGATTTGCATAAATCTGACATTTGTAAAAAAAAATTATAATACAGTAGGGAACCGATTATCCGGAACGATCGCTATTCCGGATAACTGATTTTTCCGGTTTTCTTAATCGCTACAAAAAGTCGTTATTTTATTGTTAAACCCAACTAAAGAAAAAATATTTGGAAATACTCTTAAAAACAAGAAAAATGATGAAGTAATACACTAATAATTATTTCCAAAATGATGGTAAGATAAACATTTTTCAAAAAAGAAAGAAAAATCCTAAAATCTTAAGAGGAAAAAAAAAANATTCATAGTAATATTTTGTCTGTGCGATGTATAAGATTGATTTACAAACTCATTTTATTTTTTAAGAAATATTGTATACATGTACGAAATTGATGATTCTTGTTTTTGATTGTATCGTAAAAGTAAATTCACTGATTCTTATGTGCATCACATCTTACTGTAACTACATGATTAATGGCTAAAACATGGTTAATAGCTACTATACATCAAGAAGTGTAAAAGAACATTCTAGGTGTTTCGTTACACCAGGAACTATGATAATGCAGTGGAACACTTAGTGAAACACCACCGTGATGTTAAGCATGTAAGGTTCGCATGAGTTTAATTTTAAAACCGTTCAGAAAAGTTTAACATTTATATAAAATAGGTGGCAACAGATTTGATACAAAAAATAGAACGCTTCGCTTATGCTACGAGATCAAGTATATATCGAACCACCAAAATAAACGCTGACATTTAATACAAAATAGTGAAAATAAATATTATGAAGTATTTATTACCAAAAACATTTTTGTAAAAAAAAAAACACCCCCGATTAGTGAGTAACACTTTGAATAACTTACTTGTGAAAATAGTTTTAAAATATAGTTTTATAAAATAGTTTTATAAATAGTTTTATAATAGTATTATAGTTCATGCAATGGTTATTAAAGTGGCAAACATGTAATGAGGTGAATCCTTTATTTGAATAAACTGATATATCTAGTATCCAAAGTATTAAAATATAGCTCAAATTTTTCCAAAATAAACATGATAGCAGGTTTGATTATATTAATGATACAAATGAATAAAATAATGTACTTCTGAAACTTACTTTAAACCTGTGTTCATATCTTAAGATTTCATATGACTATTTGGTTTAATACTCTTTAATACAAAATAAACTGATAGATACGTGAAAATTATTAATGTAAGCTTTGTAAATCTAGAGAGAATTCTTTTACTACCAGGTTATTAGACCAAATTAAAAAAGTCTCTGAGAACGGAATTTTAGAAACTCAAAAATGTCATTTAAGGTACTAAAATTTTCTCAATAATGTGTGAAACTTATATTTATTGTCATCAATAATTTATTCTTTGTCAGAGTCGGGAGAACAGAAACGCAATTGGGAATTCACTAAAGAAACATTTAAATTTTTTTTCTTCATTTTCTCGACGTGTTTCTTAATTTGTTTTGTGGTGAACATTTCTTGGTTCGGATTTATAGCGTTTCAAAATAGATATTCAAGGATTAGTTTAAATTGCTTGGTAAATCTAGCTCTGTTTTTGTTGATTTAATTTAAAACTTTGTCTGAGGAATAAATTTATTGTTCTTAAAGCAGTTCGCAAAATTGTGAAAACGCAAATAATTTTAAAGTTGTAAAATAGTTATGTATAGTTAGTTATAAAATGTAAAATAGTTATAGTAAAGTAACTGATTTTTTTTAAAAGTTAGTTGCATTTTAAAGTATAGTTATGATTCGTTGTTAAATACAATTATCAATTATTTGATACTATCTACTAGATTAAAATCAAATTATTTAGGCAACATCAGTCAATACTTAAATTAACAAAATTAGTTTAAACAACTCCACTCAACATCTTAATTAATAAAATTAATATTAAAACAACATTGAGAGCCTAAATAAATAAACTTAATTTAGACAACAACACTCAACACCTAAATTAACAAAAATAATTTAGACAACGATGTTCAACATCTAAATTATTAAATTAATTTAAAGAACAACACTCAACACCTAAATTAATAAAATTAATTTAGACAACAACACTCAACATCTACATTAATGAAATTAATTTTGATGCTAATAATCAACAATTAAATTAATAAAATTAATTTAGACAACAACACAATTGAAACCTAAATTAATGAAATTAATTTAGACAACTCAACATTTTATAACATACTCTTTGCACTATTGGTCGCATGATTCCAAACCATCGAAACTGATATTAACGAAAGAATGCAGTATCATCTATCGCACTAAACTCATAACAATTACAAACTCTTTGTTTAACCTTTTCAGAAATTAATTATTACTGCTTTTTATCCTTTTCATTATTATATTTCATAAATGTACAGTGCACCAAATAAAAAAGATACAACCCTTAATAACTTCTCATTTTTATGATCGGATTTTCACGTTCCAGGAGTTAGGAAACAACTCAAGGACTTAAGGGATTCTCAAGGAGGTGATCACAAAAATGCTAATTAATTTGTTGCAGACATTTTAAGTAATGAAATCAGACATAAATACGTCCTTTCTCTGAACAAACATAGCTTTTTTTTCAACAGATTTGGATTTCTGACCCTCAATATATGGGAGGTCGAAATATGGTCCCAATAGTTTGGTCAGGAGAGTGATTCAAAGTTTGAGCTACTTAATGTAATTTTTTTTTTTGCTTATTTCTTCATATCTTAAAAACTTTTTAAGCGGATTGAAAATTTTTACGCTTCATTACAAAGTTTGTTCATCCAAAGATTCCATGCAAAATATTACTTCTAGTAATTGTTTATTATTGTTTACAATTTTTTTTTAATGATATTTGAAAAAAAAATTTAATTATTAAGTGAGCTATAAGATTTACCTAAATCCTCACTCCGTCATCTGTGTTTGGTTAAAAATTACAAAATAACAGAGTAGTAATAAATTTGAAATTTACACTGCTTTTGAGAAGAAAAAAAATTCTCCAATGTATTAAAGAAACGTTTATTTAATTAGATAAATTAGTAAAAGTAGTATATATTTATTTTAATTTGCTAAACAAACATTGTGATTAAATGAAAACCAAACATTAAAGAGTAAAAATTAATTTGAAAACAAATATTTCTTACATCACTATTAATTTATATTTACATTTCAAAGAAATGCAGCAACATAAATTACGCCTTTTTTCTTTTCAAGAATTGCTTCAAAAAGTAATTACAAACAGTCTTTCAACTTAAATGGACCTTATGAAATATTTAAATGCGAGATTAAAATTTTAGAGTAAGAGTTTTAAAACTCATTATTCAAACAAATATTTTTTTAACTCAAAAGTGAAGTGAGTTATTTGGTAATTTAGTAAAATGTATGTTAAACTTGAGTTGTATAAATATGGTTTTAGTAAATGCATATTTTTAAATGCTCTTTTAATTGCCTTTGTCTGGGAGCCATGTAGGAAAAAATCTGTTTACTTCTATACTTTCGCATATTCATTAGGTTGAATTAAAAGAACATTTTTTAATGTCATAATGTTTACATGAGCTCGCGAAAAAAATTTACCAAATTTGGTTTTATTTCTTTTTCAATGAAAATAAAAATCTCTCTCTGTGAAAAAAAAGTTGAAATCTCTCTTAATAAATTTGTTTCTGATATCATGAAAAAGAAGCATTGTTCAAAAATATTATTTAAATGCTTGAATTTCATATTCATTTTCTTAAGCAATTGTCATTGAACTGAAAAATTTCTTTTATTGCAAAAAAGGTATGGTGAAAACTACCAGAATAAGGTTAACTATATTGTTCTCTCAGAAATAGTATTCTTACTTTGGATGATTCAGTAATATTTGAGCAGTATCTCGTTAATTTTGAGAATCATTTCGTCACAAAATTACGTGATTTGTGACGAAACGCGAACTCGAAAATATTTCATTAACTCGAAACTTCATCTTAGTGCATTGTGAGAGATTGTTAACTAGAATGACGAATTTAACTAGAGGCTAGACAATGGAAAATAAAGTGACGAAATAAGCTGAATTGACTGTATGGTGGTCAAGAAGTTGACCTCTTTCTAGGAAGATTGAGGGTTCACATCCCGATTCGGTCTTGAGTGTAGAATTTATGTTTTTGTTTTATTGTCCCTGTTGTGTTGTGCCACGAATATAATGCCAATGATTAAGTGATTACTAGAAAAGTCTGATACATTAAGCACTACTTTTTGGAGGAGAGGGTAACGGAATGTCGAACTATTTCGTTGACTTTGACTAAAATCGTTTCCACCGAGAAGCAACGACTGTAATTTCGTTACTTTGACGAAACTTTTGCTAGGAGCATATATTAGGAAACGGTTTTATTAAAAACGAAGAAACTTTCGTGATATTTGAGTATCCATTATTTTCAGTGCGCGTTTTTGGCACTATTGGAACACCAAGAAGTTCAATAATTTTTACTGAAGCTCTTTGGTAAAGATTTTGCTAAATTTAATAATAAAACGTATTTTTAATGTGAGATAAAATTTGGTAAATGTGCTAAAATTTGATAATTTTATCTTAATACATTAGAGCATGACCTAAAAATCATTTATTCGGTTACATTTACTTTACAGTTTCGTATTTTAGTATTTCTGAAAAGCTTTAGTAACGACTTTGGTAAAATTAACAATAAAATATGGTTACATAATACCTAACAAAATTTGGTAAAATTTGGCAAATTTGGTGATTTTATCATGAAAACTTGGAGCATTACATAAAAACTATTTATTCAGAAAAGCTATTCTTCTATTACTTCAGTTTACTATTTCTTCAGTTTTGTATTTTTTACTAAATGTGTGGTAATAAGAGCTCTAATTTTGATAACCAGTTTTTCTCGTAAGCCATTGCCATATGATTCGAAGAATTACCAAATGAATCGTTTAAATAGCATGAATTTTCTTACCAGAAACGTCATTACCACACAGTGCGGTAATTTTACCAGAATTTCTTTCTCCATGTTTCCAACGTTTTATTGTCTTACTTACTTTTTTCCAGGCAAAAAGCCCCACAAAATTGCGCATTGTTTAGCTAAATATTTTCTTATACTTATGCTTATTGTTACATTTTGAATTTGAATATTTAATGCACATTTTTCACGCATATTCCAATATCTTGAAATTCTTTCTTCTGAAATTATTAAAAAATTAAAACTTTTAATCACTAATTTTTTTTACTTTATATTTACTAGAACCAATTAAATATTTATAAATATTTATTTTCAAATAAAAGCACACCTTGAAAACATATGAATGTTTATCTAATTATTTCACCCATAAAACAATATAAATACATATAATTTTTATTTTAAAAGCATAAATTCCTAAATAAAGCAATTATGTATTTATTACATTTATTAACAGATAAGTGTACACGACTGCGCTGACCATACTCGTTGCTTTAGGCGAATTTTGATGAAATTTACAGTCTGTTACCCTAATAAAGCAGATAAATTCTGATATGAAGACTACTGAAGCGCAGAGTAGTCATCATTCGGTCAACTTAAATATGGATCTGTAACTTTGCAACCGGTAATATCTTATGGTGGTATGATCATTAATAAATACTGATTTGTAAACTGAAATAAGTTTTAAAAAAGTTTTATTTTCCAAAAAAATAAAACGTTATTATTTAATTAATATCTCAATTGCGGTTGCAATAAGAACCTTTTCGAATTATTAGATTTTTCATGTTAGGTTATCAATGATGGAACTCAAACTCCTATGTTTATTAATTACCTTTAAATTCTGCGAGCTTAATATCTCACTTTGTATAGTAGATTCTACCTCCAAAATCATAACGTAGTTTCTGAAATAAAATTTTAGAAATTTAGTATTATTTACATGATATTTTTTACTTTCGTTTTTAATTTTAGAAGTTTTGATAATAGAAAAGTTTTCTAGTACAGCTTTTATACTTCAATTTAATTGTAATGTAATTGTAAAGCTAAACAGTTGCTTATACTCAGCAAACCGTTTTAAATATTGTAAGCAAAGAAAAATTTCGAAACTTTATAGTTAAAACCATCCGTTTCCATACAATATGTCAATATTTTTTCTAAATAATGAATATTTATGCACAATATAAAAAACTATATTTTTTAATTAACACAGCTAACTTTGCGTTTTTAAATATACAATATCTGGTTTCTATGTTAGTCATAGCTGCTTTCAAAAAATTTTCAATTTCTAGAACTTCTTTTTTTAAAATAAACTTTTAACTGCAAAGTATGCTCAAAGCACCATACCAAATACAAGATACATTTCTATAATTCAATTTATATTAAAAATTGACATTTAGAAATAGTAATTTAATAACTAATAATAATATTTTAGAAAATTAATGAGGATAAAACTTATCATTGCATGTGTAAAGTTTAATTAAAATTGAGAAGTTTTAAATACTGAAGCAATTTTTTAAGATGATGTAGCTTTTTTTTATTCCCAAGTTTCATTTCGTTTTTTGGCTCCGCGATTTCTCAAAAATCACTTCTTGTAAATGTTTTCAAAATTCTTTATACCTGAAAAAATATCAATGATTTTATAAGATATAGTTCTATTGTAAAATCTTTATTGGATTAAAATTTAGTCGTAATTTTTATGTACTTCAATATCGACAAACCAATAAAAATTGAAATACAGGTCTGTTATAAAACAACTTCAGATGTTTATGAATGCTACTGAATCAAATTTTATCAAAAAAGACATTTTTACCGTTTTTAAAACCATTCAAAAACTAAACTCTTCTAAGTTTCGAAAAATGTAAACAGTTTTGTTCAGTTTGTGTGAATTAAAAGAAGGAATTCTAAAAAAAAAAAAAAAAAAATTAATCTAGTGAAGTCTGGTCGGAAAATTATTCAATATTTTACTCTTCAGCTTATCTTAACTCTCCTGAATCTTTTAATATTCCACCACTGCTTGCATAAGTACTAAATACAAAAGAAGAGTCAGAAAAGGGAACGCATCTCATCTGTCGCACGGCGCCCATCTTCCTCCGCCAAAAACACCGAAAGAGCGAGATCACGTGACAGAGGGACTCGTGTTTGAGACAGAAGACAGATGGAAAAATATAACCAAGGACTTAATTTAGTTGTATTACAGCTATATATGAATAACCAAATGCCGGTACAAGAACCTATCAAAATTAAAAATACTGAACTATATGTATCTCTAGAATAACTTTCACAGGAGCACGTACTTGAAACAATACATTAAGATTAAGTCAGTCCTTTACAATTTAACAGAACATCGACACTCTGAAAGAAATTAACGATTCTCGTCATAGAATAATTAAAGAAAAGAGAATACTAACAATAGAGATAATAGATAGAGCTATCAAAATTATCTTACTAAGCATTTTTCAGAGTGTTTGTTACATACATCAGCGATCCACTTTAGAAATCCACTATAACTTGAAACTCTAGAAATAAGATGTCGTCAAAATGCTTTCTTCAGATAAAATATTTATTGTGTCGAAACATTATATCCTTATTACCATAGCCAAGCAGATCTTCGTTAAGATACTAGGTAGTGTACACTTTATACAATGAATTGAATTTNAAAAGAGGATTAGAATCTTTATCAAAATTGAAAACAAGGAGAAAAAAATCAACAGAAGATAGGTTATACAAAGCGCACTTACTTGTTAGGGATAATTGTCAAATTAACGTCCGCCATTGATTGATTTCTCATGTGCTTCTCTCTCCAAACTCTCCTTCCAAAACTAAGGATGATATTGCGCATGCGCTGCACTGTGCCCCTGGAGACAAACTTCTCCGCCGTACACGAATCGCTGGCATTGTGCCAAATTTTGTTACACGACTTTTTCGAGTTTCCCATCTTTACACTTATACAATCTTTGACTTAACTATACTCAATACTCAAATATCGTAAATTTGTTATCATACTATTATTGCCGAAAGCCAGAGTGATAAAAAGTTCCTTATCTTGAAAGGTATAGTCACCAATTTTCCATTTAAATTAAAAATTATTTTTTGAAAAAGATTTATAGTAATAGATAATATATTTTTTATAAAATAAAAAAATATAATGATCAGCTTTATGATAAAGATATATTATTATCTACAATAAATGAAACATGTATTCTACACGAGCAGCCGTCACAAATCCGAATTCTCAAATCCAGTAATTATCATGTATCATAACAAATTCAGTATTTCTGTGTTTAGAATCAAAAAAATAATTTTTCTTAATTTTTTTTTAATTGCAACGAGTGTAATCAGAGTTATAGCCGTACAAAATTCTAAGATACCTATCAGAACTCAAAGACTTCTATACCTATTAATTAGTATCAACATAAGATTTTTTTCTAAACATAACAACTTGTATGTGTTTCTACAATGTTATAATTATTAGCATACTGTAATGGAAAATTTACATATTAGCATATTTAAAAAAACTCACTCCAATTGGACACGCTTTAATTGGACATACTTTTCCACAAAAACTTTGCTAGATAAATGTCTGACTCTGATTTGCTTTGAGTTTGATTGAGAATTTTCCTGTCATAAGTGGTAATAGTTTTAGTGAACTTTAGTGCAACGAATTTTAACTATGTTTTATATGTAGGAATATAACTTGTTACCTGCTTTTTAAAGATTCGTCATACATTTATATATTTTATTACTTTACCTCAGAACAAGTAGTTTTAAGTTCAAGCTCCTCGTAAACATTTTTAATCATTATCTCGAAAAATATTCTTATGGTTAGTGAGTTTCTTTGGATATATTCTCCTTTTGATATTTTCTTTGCATTTTACAATTTATTGTTGTTTATTGTACACTGTAAAAACTGTGGTGTGATATCACTCCAAATACGATGGTGAGAAAGTCAAAAAACAGAGTGAGGGCACACTTTATTCTGGGTTAACACCAAATCGAGCTTTTATACATGATTTAAAGGGTTTAATTTAAATCTAATCACTTAAAATTCAAAAATCTTGCACCAAACAATACGAGAATAATTTTCATTTCTGAAGACAACAATGTTTGGCACACTTTGAATATCAAGAAATATCAAGTATAATATCAAGATTAGTTTGTTTACAGTCTAGAATAAGGTGGCGAGAATTTGGTGTAATTTTCAAAGCTGATATTTATCAACAGAAACAAACTAAAGGTCAAAAGTTATTCCTCTGATTTATACAAGGCTATTTTTTAAAAAAAATTCGTTTTCCTTTGTTTTCTATTTTCCAAGAAGTACTTCTAAATATTATGGGACAATGTGTGTTTTCGTATTGTTTTTATTAATGAATGACTGTTGATTTCAGATTTTTAAGGATGTGTACATTATTCAGTGAACAATATTATAAGATTAAAATCAAAAGTTACATTAAAACTTGGCAGTAATTTACCTATTAAGCAATGAAAAAGTAATTTTATTTGCTTTGCAGATTATCATTGTGACTCCATTTTTTATTTAACATTAGTATCTTTATTGAGTCGTGTCCTATTTATTGTCTTATTAATACAAAAATATCTTTTTAAATATACGAAATTATATTCAAACTTACTTTAAGATTGTACTCCATTTCATGGAACTAAAGTTTAAAATATGAGCAATAATGTTTCGCTGTGATTCAAAAATAATATATAACTCTATTATTCTTAGCTGTTATATTTGATTCCAGTATTATTAGCATATTTTTATCCGGAAATGTAACGTAACGTATTCATTCCAATCAATTTTAATCAAGAAGTTGATTCTATATTTATAATTTAATCTATTTAAAAAGGTGCATGTACAAGTATGATTTACACTTTTCATAGTCTAAGTTTTGAAAATTTAAATTTCAGATAGTATTTTATTTCAACAGATTCGGACAGATTTTATTTCAACAGATACAAAAATCTTCAAAGGTGTAACACAAAAATGCTTTAAAGTTCTAATATAAAAGATAATTTCAAATAATTTAGGCATAAGGAAGTACAATGTAAATTAGTAAAAAAGATAAATTTCGTATGAACAAAGTTCTGTTGTACTCAAAAACTCTACGGAGAAACAATTGGTAAAACTATCGTAAAGCATGGTAATGACATTTCAGGTAAGAAATAAAAATATCTTAAAATATCTTTTAAATACATTTACATGATATTTTAATTAGCAATTTCTTTTAAATACAAATACAAGAATTTTAAATACATGCAAAAATATCTTTTAAATACATCTGGTAATAAAAATATACGTCATTTTAGCCATTTATTTGAAATATTTTCAGTTTATAAAGTTATAGTTCTTTTTACCACACATTTTATTAGAAATTCAAAACTGAAGAGTAAATTTAACCAAATAAATTGTTTTTATGCTATGTTCTAAGGTATCATGATAAAATTACCGAATTTTTTTACATTTTCCCACATTTTGTCACATATTATAAAACTATATTTTATTCTTAATTTTGCTATAATCATTTACAAAGCACTTGGATAAAAGTCACAAAGCTCTTAGTATTCCAATAAAGCCAGAAGCACAATAAATTTAAACATATTCTGGTATTCTTTGAGTCTAAGTGGTGAAATAAAAATTGAAATTCGAGAGCATTTGAAATAATTTTGTGTTTGCAGAATCATATTTTCGAATATAATGTAATTTTTTAAAATTTATATTGGTTACAAGTACAAAAGAATCCTGATATAGCAATCTCATAAACACTAAAACTAAGCTGAATTATTTTTATGTATAGTTATACTTCAGAATAATGTTTTATATCGTATTTTCTATAAAAGGCTTTCGCGTGTATAACCTTCCAAAAAAGTTTTATCATAAATCTTAATTTAAACTCTCATCTTAAAGAGAGCCTTTAAGCTCATTGTTCTAAAGAGTATTTAGGTATAAACTACTCATAAAACTTTACACTTTCATATATCTAATGGAAGTTGTATATTATGATGAACGCTACTTCGGAAATTTATACCGACGATTGCACTGAATCATGTCTAGTAAATGATTGCTTTTTGCCTTGAAAGTAATATTAATCGTTAAAAGAGTTTTTACACTTTTTTTGGGGGAAAAAGAATACTTTTTGTTGGGAAAAGAGATTCTAAAAAAAGAATATGGAATTTTTACACTTTAGTTATAGTAATATTTAATTTTTTTTCCTGTTGAATTTGTCAAAAAATATAAAATGTTGAAATGGCGTTAGATATTTTAGTTCAGAATGGTCACCTATTATTCATCTTTTAATCGTAGCAAAAGAAAACACTGACAATAGCTCCAAAAAAAATGTCTGGTAATATGCTTTAGAGACAAACAATACAGCATCGTCTATTACAACTTGAATATTTTTCTACCAGACATTTGAAAAATACACTAAATTTAGAGAAAAAAAATCTTTAAAAAAAGTGAACAACGTAGAGAGAAGTGTATAATCTGATGCGTTCTGTTTAAGAAACAAGAGAATTTACTCACACTAAGTCTCAAAATGAGTATAATCGCTAAGAAGACCTCAAAAAGGGAAGGACAGCAAACATGCGTGATAGACAATAGATTCAGCATCGCGTATTGTAATTTGAAAGTTTTTTTTACCGGATATTCGAAAAATAAACTAGAGTTTGAAAAAAAATCAAATTAGAAAAAAAAAGATGGAAAGTGGTTGGTGCTTTTTGCGCAGGAAACAAGGGAATTTATTCTCCCTAAGTTTCAAAATACGTAACAAAGTTCATATGCAGAGAGCTCTGCTAAGTGGGAAAAATACTTACATTTGAGGTTATTTACTTCACTTTTCAATTCAAGACATCTTGCAATCAAGCCCTTTGTTTGTAGATTAGTTAATTGTCTTAATTATTGGGTCAAGTTTTGCTTGTAAAAAAATTACAAAACAAAAGAGATAGAAAATAATTTACGGTTTGATGCGTTTTGCTCAGGAAACAATTAATTTATTCTCCATAAGTTTCAAAATACGTAACAAAGTTCAAAAGCAGAGAGGTCTGCTGAGTGGGAAAAATACTTACATTTGAGGTTATTTACTTCACTTTTCAATTCAAGACATCTTGCAATCAAGCCCTTTGTTTATAGATTAGTTAATTGTTTCAATTATTGGGTCAAGTTTTGCTTGCAAAAAAATTACAAAACAGAAGAGATAGAAAGTAGTTTACGGTTTGATGCGTTTTGCTCAGGAAACAGGGTATTTTTCTCCCTAAGTTTCAAAATACGTAACAAAGTTCATAAGCAGAGAGCTCTGCTGAGTGGGAAAAATACATACATTTGAGGTTATTAACTTCACTTTTCAAGACATCTTGCAATCAAGCCCTTTGTTTATAGATTAGTTAATTGTTTTAATTACTGGATCAAGTTTTGTTTGTAAAAAAATTACAAAAAAAAGAGATTGAAAGTAGTTTACGGTTAGATGCGTTTTGCTCAGGAAACAAAGAATTTATTCTCCCTAAGTATAGTATTCCTTCAAGCGGGGCTGACTGAAAAACGTATTTATTATTTTTCAGACAGGACAGCTATACAGTACCAAAAATCGGACGAATTTTACCAAACTTTGCTATCTTGCCTTGGATTTTGGAGTCGTAGCTGATTGCACTGAGTAAAAAATTTATGATCAAAACTATCAGAACATAATAAAATACCGTGTTTCTGGATTTGTGGGAACACCGAAAAGTTCAATAATTTTAACCGAAGCACTTTGTTAATAATTTCGGTAAAATTGGCAATATAGTATAATAGTTTCATAATATCCGAAAAGTTTGATAATTTTATCATGATACCTTATAGTATGACATAAAAACATTTATTAGGTTAAATTTACTTGTCAGTTTTGTATTTCTAAGCGTGTAGTAATAAGAACTAGAATTTCCGGTAAAGCGTTCGCATAAGAAAGGAAAAATTACCAAATTTGTAGTGTGTCTACCACTATAAAAATACAATTCCAATTCAAGTATATAAGACATGTTAACTCGATTCTATGGTGGGGTACCTTTTCATAGATGAAGGTTGACATGGTCGATAACTACATTCGGCCCCACAAAATGATTAATTTAAATACCGTAGATTTTTCTTTTATTAAACTGAAAATGTCATTACCATTCTGTTCGGTAGTTTTTCCTAAATTTTTTTCCGTGAATTTTTTAATACATTTGTCAGGTATTAAGATATTATCATTTTTTAGCTTATTAATGAATTTTACTATTTAGATTATTAATAAATTTTAAAATTTTTAAAATTTTTTTTATTCCGAAACAATTCTTCCAATGAACAAATTATATAGAACAAAAGTTTCAGTTTTCTACTCAAATAAAAAAAAAGAACACATTAGAATTAAATTCTTTGGCTGCATTCATCATTTCGCCATTTCCGAAAATCACATTATTTTCATATCACCTTAAAGTCAATTAAAGAAGGATTAAAAATAAAACGTTTCTTTTGGGAGAATTAATTTATCATCGAGGTCAGTAAGTCATGGGTATCAAAATAACAATTACTTTTTAATTAACAGACAATGAATTTTCGATTAACTTTTCCGTGACTTAATGTATTTCTGAAAAATATTTTTCCTCCTTTGCCAGGAAGGTTACGTAAATTAAAAAAGATTCCTTCACAAAACGTTAACAACATTAAAATAAAAATCAATAATTTTATTCAAAATGGAGACTCGTTATTTTCATGATTGACGATAATCTTTCTCGTCCTACATTTTTGCATTAATTCCGGTTAAATTAACTAATTGAAATTTCGAAAACTTTTACATGTGTTCCGGATTATTCCATACCAGAACCTGTGACATAAAAAAAACTTTAAAATATATAATAATCAAGAGAATTAAGTAAAATTTTGTTTTCCTTTTTGGTTTCAAAGGTTTACCTAATTAAACTTTTGAAATTTGACTTTTCGCTAGAGATAAAGGATTTTGTTCTTTCATAGTTCGAAAATAATGTATGTATGCCTTATACGAAAGTCAAACATGGTAAAATTAAAAAATATAATCCAACTTAAAATAAACTTTCAACAGAATGCTATAAAATTATTAAACTATAATGAAATTTCAAAAGGTTTTCCTGCGTTGGTTTTCCTGATGCGAAGTAGTTCGCATTTTTCGATACACATTTTTTAATAAAAAATGATCAAAATAAATTTAACTTCTAAAGTTTTGATAAAATTAAATATTATGGGTTTCATAAGAGAATATTATTATTGTTTAAAAGAAGCTATTTCCATAGAAAATACGTGTAGCGAAATTACTAATTTTCTTATTTCTACTTCATTTGTATTTGTGAAAGAAATAGCAAAAATTATCTTTTATCTTCACTGAAAAATTTCTAGATCAAATTACGGTGAAAAGTGTCTGCATCCAGGGTACCGGTACTTTTTACCGGAAAATCCATTTTCTGTAGAACATGTTATGGAACAAAAAATCAGATAAACCGCAATTTTTTTCAGTAATACTAAACTAAACTCAGTGGCACGACAGCCCTAGAGGACCAAGGCCTACTGTGTCCATCTCAGTTTTCTTGAACTTGGGCTCTGGGGTGCAGGAGCAGATGTTCCGGTCAGGTGGTCAGCCGAACGTGGAACCCCCAGAGTTTAGTTCCCAAGCATGCTTGGTACTCATTTATCGACCCGAGTTTAGTTCCTAAGAATGCTTGGTACTCATTTATCGACCCACTGAAGGGATGAAAGGATAAGTCAACCTTGCCCGGCTCGAGCATCGAACCAAGGATCTGTGGCACGACAGCGCAAAGCGCTACCGCTCAGCCACCGGGCGTCTTTTTCAGTAATAATTGCAGTAAAATCTCAGAATCATTCTAGTTAAATAAATATTACGATAAAAATGACGATATAATATTTTACGATAATAAGGGTTTTTAAAGCAAAATAGACTTTACGTTAAAATAGATTTTACTGTAAAGTGTATTTTGCGAATAATGCACCCAAAGTGCTGGTATTTTTTACCGTAATTTGATCCTGAATTCTTTACAGTGCATGAATTGATGAACCGAATTTCTCGTATGAAATATCAGTTGCTTATGTCCATATTGTTGATTTATATCCATATCTTTTTGTAAATATCTTTTTTAAAATATCTTTTTGTAAAAGTAATTCCTGCAATAGTCCATTGTGAGCCAAGAGCGAAGCGAGAGCAGGTGATGGAGGTTAAAGTACTACAATTTTGTTACCAGCATGATTGTTGCAATTTGATCAGGACATCATAACAAGCCGGCGTTATTATGCACGATAAAAGAATTTTGGTGAAATTACCGTATTGTGTGGTAGATCTATTTTTGAAAATAAAAAAAAAAACATAAATCTGGAGTTAACTGTAATACACGGCATTTAAACAATTCATTTGGTAAATTATCCGATCTCTTATAGTAACGATTTGCTGGGAATTCTGGTTTTCGAGATTAAAGATTTTATTATAACACTTTTAGTAAAAACGCAAAATTTAAAAGTAAATTTAACAGAATAAGTAGTTTTTATGCCATGCTTTAAAGTTATCATGATAAAATTTTCAAATTTTATCACATTTACCAATTTTTATCATAAGTTATAAAATTATATTTTATTGTTAAATTTATCAAAATCATTACCAAAGAGCTTCAGTTAAAATAACTGAGCTTTTTGGTGTTCCCATAGAGCCAAAAACACGGTAAATTTTACCATAATCTGGTAGTTTTGATGTTAATTTCTTTTCGGTGTATTTTTCAAGCAAATAATTTGTCCTACAATTCTGACATAATATATTTGTCCTAATCTTAAAGTAAGTTAATAGAAACTGGATATTAACCTTTTGTTTACGGCTGGTACAACATGTGGACCACATGTGAAGGTACAGCAGGAAAAACCATAAGGAAAGGGTTAAGTTACATTTAACTCTATAACAAATGAAATTTATGATTGTAGTAAATATTACTTAGACAAGGCGATACCAAAATTTTCATGTCGCGCTATATCAACATAAAATACCACTATAAAATCGTGATTGATACGATATTTTTCAAAAATAAATACTTTTTTTACGTTTGTATTTTATACAAATAGAAACTAACATATCCAGCAATTTTTAAAATTGATAATTCCCGCAATATCATCGTATACGATAGCCACCGTCTTCGATTTCTATGTGAGACATTATCAAATCAATATTAATCATTGTATGTAACTTTTGAGATATTACAGTTATCAATTCGCTATTTATCGCAAGGAATATTATTCATGATATATCGTGTAAAATACTTTAAAAATATCGTTATTGTCATGCTTAAAATTATCGATATTTTACAATGCATAACTTATTACCAAACTATGTTCATTTTTAGTGCGTAAAATAAAAACTGTATCTTTTATTGTCCATGTCAAAGCACTTTCACATAATCATTCTACACAGAGTATCTTTGGGGGAGGAAAATACTTGATCAGTAATTTTGATTATTTTGATCAGTTTGTTAAACATTGTATCATTTTTTATCGGAAAATTCATTAAACTCTTTAGCTTATTTTGTGAAATAACTTACATAAAGAACATGTGAGTGCGTTTTGTTGTACGTAAAGTTAATGTGTGAATAGCGTGCATGTTTTGTGTATGGGATATGAGCTGTTAAGAAAGGTAAATCAATATCTAATTGCTTTCGTCAAGGTAGTTCATGAGATGAATAAATAATAGCACTATGAATGATAAAATAGAAACCTTCATCCAATAATATAGTCATTACGCAAAGCGTTTTAACAGAATTAAAGTAGAAGTGAATATTTTTCTTCATTTTAAGAGAGAACACTGATATATTAAGAAATTGAAAATGCTTTCATGATTCGTTTATTATTTGCTGCTATTCAAATTATATGAAAAAATAACGATTCTGATTACATTTTAGGAGTTGAATGCATTTGAATGTTTTAAAAATTTGGACAGTCACTTTTTTTTGTTTAAAATAATTAAAAAAACACATTTAAAAAAAAAACTTATGCATATAAATTTTTAAAAAAAAATGTTTTAAAATTGAAGGTATTGTAATAACATATTTAGAACTTGCAATAAGAAATTTGAAAATACTTTCATAATTTGCGTGTTATTTGGAGTATCAACCTTTTACAAAAATTATATTTTCTGCAAAGTTTCTGAGTTGAATGTAGTTGCATATTCTGAAATTTTAAGGTTAATTTTATGATTTAAAATAATTTTGAAAAAAAAAAAAAACATTTTAAATAGGATTTAGCCATTTGTATCCTGAAAATTTTTTTTCGAAACTAAGCTTAAGTTAAATATACATTAGTAACAGCATGATTAAAAAATACATTCACGGTTTGTTTGTTATTCGCGATATTAATATTTTGTGAAAAAGTATCGATTCCGCAAATAATTTAGGGATTGGAAGTAGTTGAATATATTAAATTTTCCGAATCATTTTTACTATTTAAAGTAATTTTGAGGAAAAAAAATTAAATAGGATTTAGCCATTTGTATCCTGAAAAATTTCTTTTGAAAACTAAGTTTAAGTTAAATGTACATTAGTAAAAGCATGATTAAATAAGTAAAAATACATTCACGGTTTGTTTGTTATTTGCGATATTAATATTCAGTGAAAAAGTATCGATTCCGCAAATAATTTAGGGATTAGAAGTAGTTGAATATATTAAATTTTCCGAATCATTTTCACTATTTAAAGTAATTTTGAGGAAAAATTTTTTTTAATTAATATATTATATATATTATTGATTTATTATAAATGAGTATATTATCATAAATAAATAAATTGTATATTGAAAAATTTCTTTTGAAAAAGTATGTTTTAAAAATAAAGATACATCAGTAATAATATAATCAGAACTTGCAATAAAAAATAAAGAAGGCAAAACTTACATTAGAATACAGCGAAGATTTTTTTGGAAAAAAAAGTTTTAAATAATACGCTAAGACATAGTTATATTCAGTTTTTTTTTCTGAAACTTATTTTCGAAGGGACTTATTTCTTTTTCTTAGTGTGCAAAAAATAAAAATAGGTTCTTTCTACAAATAGAACGGAGTTTGTAGTTAGAACAACCACTGTCAACGTTTCTCAAACAACTATGTTATCAGAAAAAGAAGATTTTATCTTTTACAAACTTCCAAATCCCGTGCTTCCAAAAGTCATCCTTCAGAGTCCTACCAATGTCGACCAGTAAAGAAATGCAAGGAAAAATTCTTTCATAGTCATGACACACAAGGCGAACTTTTTCAATATTTTTTTAATAAATTTAACTTTTTAATACCAAATAGAGTGAATCATTTTTTGACACTGATTGTATTATTCTTCTGAGCATTTGGAACTTTAACATTTTAAAGAACTAAACATTACATGAAAATGTTGACAACTGTCACAATATGCTATATGCAGTACATAAAGTACATTTCGAAGTACCAAATCTCATTTTTAAAATTTGCATACACTATTAAAAAAAACCCGGTATCAAATGATTGCAAAAAGTACCGGCAATCAGAGTGCCGGTACTTTTTTGACAGTAAAATCCATTTTTACCAGGAAATGTTAAAGAACAAAAAATCAATTGGACCATAATTTTTACAGTACTAATTATTGTAAAATCACCGAGTCGGGCAGATTAAATAAATATTACTAAAAATTTACGGAGCAATATTTTATGATAAAAAAGGATTTTACGGTAAAATGGATTTCACATATAATTCACTATGAGTGACAGTTCATATTTATCGGTACTTTTTACAATGTGATGCTCTTCAACTAAATGTCGTTTGTTGATTTAGGATCGTTTTGTTTCATAGGCAAATTAGATTATTAAAACATATCATAAGCTAGTTTATTCTTTATTTATTAAGCATATGCTATTTAAAAACTAATTATAATCTTAAGTAATAAGTGTAGTATGTTAATGTGGTCAAAATACTGACCAAGCGGTATGGTAAGTTAACATTAAATATTTTAATAGAAGTGGTAAAACAATTTAGAACATAAAATTAATGAACTCATTCAAAACATTAGTTTCTTGGATTGAAGTAGTATGCATGGTAGCAAATTTAACCCTTGCAAAAATTAAAAAGCAGACTTAAAATTTATTTCTTCGCATTAAAAAAAAACATTTTTTCCCCTAATTTCATATTTTATCACATATGTAATACAGTTTACGTAACATAGATTTACACAAAGTTCACAGAAAAATTTACAGCGATAAATAAAAGAATTATTTATCACTTAAAATTTCTCAGCAAGGTTTGCTAGCTAAGTAATACATTAGTCTCCTTCCGTTTTTAATGCCTCTCAGTATTTTTATACTAGAAAACTAAACATACTAAGAGCTTATAAATTTATAAGATTTATGATGTAGTAGACAGATTATTTACATGTTAAGATTTTCATCTCCATTTTACTTCCTTACTCTTTTTTAATCATTTTATGATTTATGTATTTTTTTTTTGGCAAATGCAACCTTTTAATTGCATACGCAGAAAATTCAATAATGAGATCCTTTCTGCTCTTCCTTAATCAGAAACTTCACTAATGGTTAGTCTTCTTAAATATTTATTTATAGAAAGCTTTTAAGAAACAAAATATTTACAATTTGTCATAATCATCCTTCATAACAATCGTGCTTCAAGAAGATGCAGAAATAATTTATTTTTGTCTCATTAAAAATTTATTGCTAATAATGCAAGTTTATTAGAACTAAACTTTTAAAAACTATTTAATAATGTCAAAAATTGTGGAGTACATATCTTAGAAAATTATTTATAATTTTTTTTTCAAATATTGAAAATAATTTTTTTAAATATTTCAAGGGTCACATTAGTTTTGAAAATTCCTTTTCTTTTTCATAATGTTCTTCAGCTTCTGGGAGCGAGATACTTAACTTTGAAGATGAAAAGAAATTATAAAAAATCATTGCAAAATTTATTAAAAATCCTTTTTTAAAGAAGAAGGATTTTTTAATGAATTTTGTAAGGATTGAAATTAACATAATACATTTTTTTAAATCTTATTATACATATACTTTAAATTTTTTTATCGTGTTACAAATAAAAAAAAAATTTGAAATTAGCGCTTGTATAATGTTTATAACTTATTTTTTAAAATTATCCATAACTTGTGTTGAAAAAATATCATCCAAATTTGATCCCGTTTTGATTTTTTTGAAACTACTTGAATATAGTTTTCATTACACGCAAGATTTTTAAAAATTAACTTTTTTCTCAAAATGGCAGAAATTAATTAGCTATATATAAATTAATTAATACTACATTATGCCAAAATTTTATGTAAATCAGATGAAAGTTGAACTAATTAGAGACGCAGCAAGTTTCGAATAAATGCGTTTAAATTTTGTGGTCAATAAATCTATGTAAATATGTAAAGTTTTGCTTCGAAGTATAATGCATCAATACTAGGTCAAAGATATTTTTTCTCTATCATTTTCAGCAGTCTGGAGTGTTAGTCTAGTTCTTTTTCTTGTCGATCCCTCTTTACGTGACGCCTCATAAGTTTTCAAAGTAGCTGCCGAAATTTTGCCCTTTTATTCATTATAAATATATTCTTTGGCTGCTGGGTTTGCATTTATTTATAACTATTCCAAAGCTATTAATCAATACTAAAAGTGCCGTCGGAGTTATTTTGATAGTGTTCTTTTTACCATTTCTTATAGTATTTCTAAAGATGCGCGTGTGCTTCAAAGTTCATGCTTTTTTTTTCTTCCTTTTCCTAAATTGTTTCTATGCAAGGGCGCTGGCTTTTTTTATTAAATAATTAAAGAGATACAGAAAAACAATTTTGTTATAAAAAATGTTTACAAAAAATATTTTTATTCAAAAACAAATAATTAAGTAATTATTGATACATAACAATTAAAAATTTGTTTAATCAAACAAGAATTGTAATCGTCTTGTTTGCTGTCCAAATCTGTTTCTAACTTTTTCAATGAATTCTGAGTCATATTTGATTCTTTTCTTATGCACACTGAGCATGCACAAACTTGGCAGAGATCTAAGCTATATTTTTAAATTTCATTTAATAAAATATGAATAATATTATACTTTCTATTAGTTATTCAGTTTAACAAAGGTGTATAATACAAAATGACTTCTCACAACTGTAAAACTTCATCAACATAATAAATGCCAATGCTAAGCTTGCACAAACACGTTAGTATACGAAACTACTGTTTATAGTTATTTGTGTTTCAAAGTTTGTATTGACTGAACTGTATTGATGGTGCTATGCCAGCGCCATCAATACAGTTTCTTGTGTGCAAAATTTGCAAGTACAAGAAATTCGTACTTTTTTTTAAATATCTTCTTAATAATGAAGGAACGTATCTTGAAAAAAATTAACAGAGGAAAGTATATGTAATAACAAAACAAAATGTAATAACAGAATATTTTAAATTTTTTTTTGGGGGGGGGGGCAGTTTGTTCAGAGAGTTGCATCCCCTTTTATATCATTCTGCCGGCCCCTTGTTTCTATGTATACTCTACCAAAATTTCATTCCTTTTTGTTGATTACCAAAATAAATAATTATGTAAAGATCTTGTTGTAGTTCATTTACGCCGCACTAGAGCTGCACAATGGGCTATTGTCGACGGTCTGGGAACATCCCTGAGAATGATCCGAAGACATGACATCACAATTTTGATCCTCTGAAGAGGGGATGACACCCCAGCTTCGGTATCCCGACGACCTGCACGCGAAGTCAAGCACTTTACGGTGGAACAGTTTAACGAGGACCAATACCGCACACCCTCGATCTCTACGCAGACTGATCCAAGTGGTCACCCACCCGCACACTGACCGCAGCCAGTGATGCTTGACTTCGGTGATCTGCTGGGAACCGTGTCTTAACGATCAGTCCACTGCGGGACNACTGTTACAATTGACCCCGTAAGTGGGGACAATTGTAACAAGTGCACGACTGTCAAAAATTGTTAATAACTAATATAATAACATTTAAAATAAGGAATTTATTTTTTTTTCTGGTAGAGGATAGTCTACTTTACTCGTCTGTCAATTAATACTAATAATATATTGGATTTTTTGTTTGTTAAAAATAGTTAAGTAAAAATGCTACAATTGACCCCACTCTCCCCTACTGTACATAAAGTACGTTTCGAAATACTAAACATTATTTTAAACATTTACATACACTATTAAAAAAACCCGTATCAAATTATGATAAAAAGTACCGGCAATCAGAGTGCCGGTACTTTTTTTTACGTAAAATCCATTTTTAGCAGGAAATGTTACAGATCAAGAAATCTATTAGACCGTAATTTTTACAGTACTAATTATTGTAAAATCACCGAATCAGACTGATTAAATAAATATTACTAAAAATTTACTGTGCAATATTTCATGATAAAAATAGATTTTACGGTAAAATGGATTTCACGGATAATTCACTAAAAGTACCAGTTCATATTTATCGGTATTTTTTATGGTGTGATGCTCTTCAACTAAGTGTCATTTGTTGATTTAAAATCGTTTTGTTTCATAAGCTAGTTAGATTATTGAAACATATTAGCTAATTTATTCTTTATTTACTAAGCATATGTTATTTGTAAACTAATCATAGTCTAAGTAATAACTGTAGTATTCTAAAGTGGTCAAAATACTGACCTAGCGGTATGGTAAGTTAACATTAAATATTTTAATAGACGCGGCAAAACAATTTAGAATATAAAATTAAAGACCTCATTCAAAACATTAGTTTCTTAGATTAAAGTATGCATGGCAACAAACTTAATCTTTGCAAAAATTAAAAAGCAGACTTAAAATTTATTTCTCCACTTTAAAAAAAAAATTCTTTAATTTGATACTTTATCGCACCTGTAATACAGTTTACGTAACACAGTTTTACACCAAGTTCATAGAAAAATTTACAGTGATAAATAACAGAATTATTTATCACTTAAAATTTCTCAGCAAGGCTTGCTAGCTAAGTACATGCATTAGTCTCCTTCCCTTTTTTATACATCAGTATTTTTATACTGAAAAACTAAACATACGAAGTGTTTATAAATTTATAAGAATTTATGATGTCGGAGACAGATAATTTACATTTTAAAATTTTCATCTTCATGTTACGTTTTTACTCTTTTTAAATCATTTTATGAGATTTTTTTTTGTCAAATGCAACCTTTTAATTGCATACACAGAAAATTCAATAATGAGATCCTTTCTGCTCTTCCTTAATCAGAAACTTCACTAATGGTTAGTCATCTTAAAAATTTATTTATAGAAAGCTTTTAAGGAACAAAATATTTACATTTTGTCATTATCATCCTTCATAACAATCATGCTTCAAGAAGAAGCAGAAATAATTTATTTTTTGTCTCATTAAAAATTTATTGCTAATAATGCAAGTTTACTAGAACTAAACTCTTAAAAACTATATAATAATGTCGAAAATTGTGGAGTACATATTTTGGAAAATTATTTATAAAAAAAATTTGCAAATATTAAAAAAAAAAAATTTTTAATATTTCAAGCGTCACATTGGTTTTAAAAATTCCTTTTTCGGATTGTTCTTTAGTCGGAATGTTCTTTAGCTTCTGGGAGAGAGCCACTTGACTTTGAAGATGAAAAGAAATTATAGAAATTCGATTTTATTAAAAATCCTTTTTTAAAGAAAAATTTAAAAAATCCTTTATCAAATTTATTGCAAAATTTATTAAAAATCCTTTTTTAAAGAAGAAGGATTTTTTAATGAATTTTGCAAGGATTGAAATTAACATAATAAATTTCTTTTATCTCATTGTAGATATACTTTAATTTTTTTCTTATGTTATAAAAGCAAACATTTTCAAAAATTAACGTTTATAAAATGCAATGACTATAACTTATTTTTTAAATTATCCATAACTTGCTGTACTCATGTGTTGAAAAAATATCATCCAAATTTGATCCCGTTTTGATTTTTTTAAACTACATGAATATACTTTTTTTAAACTACATGTCTATTTTGTATAAAAAATTAACTTTTTTCTCAAAATGGCAGAGTTTTGAAGAAAAATAAATCAAAAACTATCAAGAAATAAATTAATCTTTCATGGATTGCTAAAAATCAGTCAACCCAATTAAAAATTGCTACATGCAATGAAAACTATATTTAAATTAATTAATACTACATTGTTCCAAAACTTTTTTGTAAATCCGTTGAAAATTGAACTGGTCAGAGACGAGTTTAAATTTAGTGGTCAATATTCTATATAAATATGTAAAATTTTGCATCGAAGTATAATGCATCAATACCAGGTCCATAAGATGCTTTTTCTATCATTTCAAAAGTCTCGATCACTAGTCTAGTTCTTTTTCTTGTCGATCTATCCCTGAGTGACGCCTCATAAGTTTTTAATGCAGCATCCGAAATTCTGCTGTCTTGTTCATTTTGTCTTTGGATGCGGGATCTACATTTATTTTTAACTATTCCAAAGCTATTAATCAATAGATACTAGAAGTGCCATCGAGTTTATTTTGATAGTGTTTTTTTTCCTTTTTTTTTGCCATTTCTTATAGTATTTTTAAAGATACGCGTGTGTTTCAAAGTTCATGCTTTTTTTCTTCTTTTTTACCTTTTCCTAAATTGTTTCTATGAATACTGTACCAAACTGTCATGCCTTTTTGTTGATTACCAAAATAAATAATTATGTAAAGATCTTGTTGTAGTTGTAGTTCATTTACGTCGCACTAGAGCTGCACAATGGGCTATTTTATTTTATTTTATACCCGTCGTTGAACAGCCGACCCAATTTCATGGGTTTACGACTACTTACGTTCAACTCCGTAGCCTTGTAATTTTGAACCAATCCAGAAGACAAGAAAACTCCTGGATCAGTACCCCCAGAGGTATTGATTTGTTGTGGGAACATGGAGGACTTTGAGACTCGACAGATTTAACGTGCATCAGTCACCATTTACTACACGGGGAGTCTTCGGCCGGCGAGGATCGAACCCCTATGCAGACTGATTCACTGACAGAACACTCGTTCCCTATGCAGACTGATCCAAGTGGTCACCCACCCGCACACTGACCGCAACCAGTGATGCTTGACTTCGGTGATCTTTCGGGAACCGTGTCTTAACGATCAGTTCACAATGTAAAGATCTAAAACTGCCAAAAGGGGTCCATTTTGACTCCAATAAGAAAAACGTTCGTTTTTGAAGTTTAATGTCTGCTTTTGATTTTGCAGAACTGCAAACATTATGACAATGAATTATGAAACAGAAATTAGGCTCCAACCTGTTAAAAAATGTCACGAGCAGCAGTTTTGTGTTTATATTGTATCTTCCGGTACATTCGACTACCGAAATTAGTGATTTTACTGTCCTCAATGTTTGAATCCTTTGCAACACTAATTACTAATTGCGAATTTATTCCTGCGTTTGTTGAAGAACTACAAATTAGTACTTTGAGCATCAGATAGCTATGATTGATAAAATTCAATCCCTAAGACATGAGAAGCATGCCTTTTAACATTGCAGGGAACATAATGAGAAATGCTAGAAAATAAATCGTCGATGTCTTGTCATTTTCAGGTCACGCGGATATACAGTATACACCTACTCTTACGTCTAACTAGTGATGGAATTAAACTTTTAAAACAAGTTGTGTGCTAATGTATGGAGTTTGTTTATTATCGTATTATTTGTTCTCTTGCGAAAGAATATTCTGCAATCCAGTATTATATTACAATGTAATATAGTCCTTGCATTAATTCAAAAAAATACGAAAACATTTTTTTTTTAAATCTTTAAAAATTCTTACCTTTTTTTCAGCAATATCATCACTTAAAAAGGCATTTACTTTGAAAAAACATCAGATTCTTATGAGGGTCTAACTGACCCCAAATGGCGGTTTTAGGTAAGTCAAAATATGTAATAGTTCTAGTGTCAACCTTTGCAACTTTCATTAAAAACTATTCAAACTAAATGAATTATTATTTGTATTAAAAGTACCATTAATTGTTTTCCTTGCATAATTTAAAAAAATTATTTCAATAAAATAAAAATAATTCTTAAAATGTTCTAATAGGAATGAGCAAATCCATTAATCAATTGACCGCACAAATTCATACATATTATATACGCTTGACATATTATGCTGAAAACAAAAATAGGTTCTACTGAAACGCCTCTTATTACTGTGTAAAAAATGTCTGTATATCTGAGTGCAAAAATGGTTTTAAGAAATTTTCACCGAAGTAGTGTAAGGAAACACCCATACATAACTCTAGTGTTTAACCGCACCAATGTTTTTTTTTACATTAATTGATGTAAAGCAGCCACCGATATTTTTGTTATTCAATTACATTACATTAAGAGTCAAGAAAATTATTTTCGAAATACAATATAAAGTAAGAATCAAGAATGCATGCATGCACAAATTCTTAAAATAAAAATTTTTTGTAAATCAAACATACGCGTAGCATAGAGAGAATCTTAAGACGAATTTAAACTCAGTTTAACCGAACGGAAGTGAATTTGAATGGTAGATTATAAAACTACTTAATTCGGTTTCTCAACGATCTGAAAATTAAAATATAATTACCCTCTTCGCGCAACTAAAAGCATACTTACATATTTTAACGTAGAACTACGGTTTATATTGATATATTACAGCGTCGAAAACATCAACAGACGTCACGTCATCTAATTCTGAATTGTAAGCAAACTTTTTTTAAAATTCTAAGCACGTCAACATTGGTGTTTTCAGAAGTGAAAATAAATCTCGTGTGGCGTAAAAGCGCTGGAGTTTGGTGTAAGGTGATTCAATTTCAAGTGTTAAGATTTAAATCACACCCTTTAAATCTTATATGAACGCTCAATGTGGTGTTAACCTGTAATAAAGTGTTCTTTTAGAGAATTTTTTGGGTTGTTCAACATCATATTCGGAGATATGTTACACCACAGTTCTTGCAGTGTACTATGTTATTCTGTACAGTGTTATTCTGTTCACTGTGTTATTGAAATTATGATTTTTCCCATCAGTCAGAAATAGAGACATACATATATTTCTCCAGCGGGGGAATGAGTAAGGGATGATTTCGTCGCAGGTATCACCAACAAAATGTTTTGAAATAGAGAATTCAGACACACTTTTTTTTCAATTATAAATTTAATTACGCAAATATTGAGTTAAAAATTGTTATCCTAGAAGAGGCTGAGTCCTTTCATTTATAAAATATGAGGGGGCTAAAGGGGGCTATATGAGGGGGTTCCACGTTCTCTGACACCTTCAATCAAACCATACATATTACAACACACTTTCTGCAACAAATATAATACTTTTGTTCTTTTAGTGATAATTCAGTTTGTTTCAATTCAATTTCAACAGTGATTTTGAAATATTTCTGTTTTCAAAATTACATATTAATTAACTCATTATAAACTACTAATTAGCTTATGCAGGTCTAGAGACTTTTAGTTAAAACAAACTTTCGTTGAAATAGTTTATTTTGAACACAAAGTACTGCCATTTGAAGTTTAAAACACATAAATGCTTTCAAATAATTCATAATTCGAAATTATTTTATTTTAAAATTTCGATTTCATTCTAATTAATAACCATTTCCTCCCTGTGGACAATTAGGAACTTTTGAAGCCTAAAGCTATTGAAATAATTGAAGTAACCTTCTTAACTTTTGAAGTCGCCGCCAATTAAAATATTTTAACATTCTGACAGCGCTAAGTTCTTCTTTCGAAACCTTCCAGAATAGTTGAAACTGTGAGAATTAGGCATGTGTGTTTATCGATAAACGTCGAAAGAACTTCCTTTTGATGGTAAATTTTATTATTTATTGTTTTGAAACATCCATTAATAAAAAAATATAACGGAATATTTTGACATTGATACTGTTTCTAAATAAATATTTAGATACCTAATGTTTGATAGGATACTTTTTCTCTAATAATTTTATGTTAAAATATTTTTGGGATTGATTTTGATTTATATAAAGAAATTGTTTTAGCCAATTTCTTAAGGACATTTTATTTGTTAACTTACAAAATTAATTAATCTGAGGAAATAAATTTTTAATTGAGACAATTTATGACATCTTTCAAATCACTATTTTATTTATGATTATTTGATTGATTGAATATGGTAAAATAACCATTATATTAATTGTTATTAAACCATTTTTTCAAGAAATTTCTAACAGTGTACTTTATTTCAATCGTAATTCTTTGAACAAGCTATTGCAGACAAATGCTACTTATTACTTGGACGTACCTCAAAAAGCTATGATTAAAAACACAAAACACTAGATATGGAAAAAAGAATGTTGTTCGAAACAATTTTTTATCTATTTTTTTCTTCATGCAATGTAAGAATAAAAATGCAAAATCTAAGGTGATCTTCAAATTTCTTCGTGTAAAGCTCAACCTTTTTCTACTTCATCGATCCTATTCTTGGGGACTTAATTCTTTTCGTTTCTATTTTTAACAAAATTACTCATGCATACTATAAAACAATAACTTTTAAAGAAAGAATTTTTTTACGAAAGTATAATGATTTTGTAATGAATTACTTCATTTTTTTTACTCTAGAAAAAAAAGTTTGGGTTAGTTGAAAATATTTCAAAATAAACAAATGTTCTATATTTTATTCTTTATACATACAACAGAACTTACTGTCCTTTTAATGGAAGAAAATAAAATTAAAAGTATTTTTAGCTGTTCAAAAGCTGTATCTTGAAGTTTGAACACAACTGTTAATGTCAGAAAGTAGTTTTTTTTTAATAAATACATTTTTAGATGCTTAAAAAATTATTTATTTCCTTTTATTGACCAGAGAGCAGAAAAAAATAAAAAATAAAAGTAAATAAAAGAATAAATAAAAGAGAAACTTTTAAAAAAAGTAATTGAATCGGAGTAAAAAAGTTAAAAATTAAATCATTGTTTGGTAATAACATTCCTATTAAAAAAAAAAACACAATTTCAGTTAATATTACTAAACTATGCAGTTGGTAATTTTTTTTCCGTTTTTATGGCAAGAGTTTACTAAAAAACCTGGTTTTCAAAATTATTGATCCGGATCTTTCTCAGGATCAGTGATTTAGAAGAATAAAAATACAGGACAATTAAAACAATTAAAGAACAATTAAAACAGGAAAATAATAACCTGAATACTTCAATTTAAATTAAAAAGTGAGAAAACAAAAAAAGTGTGTTCTTATTGAAGTGTTGTTTTTGCTAACACACATATCTTTAAAATTTCGTTTTGCTTGTTTTTGGTTTCTCATTTTCTTATTTAAATTTTTTGCATAAATCAAATTTGTTTTAAGCTAGTTTTAGAGCTTTTCCATTTTGATTTATAATTTTGAAAGTTTTAGCTCAAGATTTGTTTAAATCAATTTTATAACTTGACTGAATACTTCAATTTTTTTTCAACCCTTTGTTTCCGTTCAGTTTCTTGAAAGTAAAGAAAAAGAAATCAAAAACATTCAATTTAGTTCGAGTTCAGTGACCTGTGTTACTATTCAAACAGGAGATTACTGCACATTTGGTAATAATTGAAAAACTGAAAAGTATAATTAACAAAATAAATGGTTTTTATGCCAAGTTCTAAGGTGTCATGATAAAATCACCAAATTTTTACTCATTTGCGATAAAACATGAGGTAAAAAAACATTTATATGGTAGAAAAATCATAAATTTATTGTTAATTTTACTAAAATCATTACCAAAGTGTCTTAGTTAAAATTACCAAAGTTTTGGTGTTCTCATAAGCAAGAAACACAAATTCTATAAAATTTCTGGAATCAATACATAATCAATCATTTATGATTTAAAAAATTCGGTAAAACTAAATGCGTTTACAATTGTTGACCTAAAATACTTTTCTTTACCATCAGTATTGAAAATCAGAACTAAAAGTACCCTAAAGCAAGAATTTATTATTCAATCATTTAAATGTTTAAACGCAAAGCAAAAAATTAATAAATGGAATGCGAACTAAATTTGTTTCCCCTCACATAATTCGATAAAACTAAATGCGTTTACAATTGTTGACGCAAAATACTTTTCTTTACCATCAGTATTGAAAATCAGAACTAAAAGTACCTTAAAGCAAAAATTTATTATTCAATCATTTAAATGTTCAACCGCAAAGCAAAAAATTAATAACTGGAATACGAACTAAATCTATTTCCCCTCACAAAATTCGGTAAAACTAAATGCGTTTACAATTGTTGACGTAAAATACTTGTCTTTACCATCAGCATTGAAAATCAGAGCTAAAAGTACCTTAAAGCAAGAACTTATTATTCAATCATTTAAATGTTTAAACGCAAAGCAAAAAATTAATAACTGGAATACGAACTAAATCTATTTCCCCTCACAACAATTAAATCATGTCACAGAAAGTACATATACAGAACCAAAATATTAAAGTAAATTATTATGCATAAATCAAAACCGAATATTAAATAAAAATTTGTGTTTGAATTCATTGAAGCATTAAATAATGAACACTTCTTTTAAAGACGATTCATTTTTCAGATACATATTTTAATAATAGGTTTGCACGTATTAAAAATAATAAATGTAATATGCATGGAATTACAAAAGAAAATGCATTAATTATCTCTGATTACCTGGAACATTCAGACGTATTTAATATAACGTCTGTATTTATTGCGGAATTAGTTGCGATTCAAACGAGATAAAAAATTATACTGGTGCTATGAATAAAAGTATTTTTTAACTCCAAACAATTCCTTGAAGAATTTAGCATCGGAACTCATTTAAAAAAAATTCTTAATCTCCAACTCAGCATTCTTTCATTAAAGCTAAATTAAAATACTTTTGAAATAGAGCGTGTTCAAAATAAATAAGATGGTTTTGCAAACAAAGGAATGAAAATGTACTGATTTAAATTGGAAATTCACCTTCAATTAATTAAAGGCTGCTGTATTATATGAGAATTGCGTTTAGTAAAAAAAGAGTTTTAACTATATATGACTATAAAAAATTGATGATGGTTAGTAATAATGCTTATTAGGAAAATTACTATGCATTGAATTAAATTATTATTTAACACTGGATGGAATGGAAGATTTCTCTCAGTTTGTTTAGATCAAATGAAATCCATGTTATTGTTATTAGTGTCTCAAAATAATTTTCTGTTGAAGGAAAATGGAACTACAATAACTATAGAATATGTAATTTATACATGAGAATAAGCACATTATGTAAAGGTTTTAGTTATGGAAACTATAGTTAGAAACTGCAGTTAGAAACTTAGTTGCGGAAACTTTAGTTGCGGGTTTAACTACGGAAGTACAATGTAAAAAATTTCTCGATCAAATTACGGTATAAATTCCTAGCACTTAGGGTGCATTAATCGTAAAATCCATTTTTAGCGTAAAATTCTGTTGAAAGAAAATGGAACTACAATAACTATAGAATATGTAATTTATGCATGAGAATAAGCACATTATGTAAAGGTTTTAGTTATGGAAACTATAGCTCAAAACTATATTTAGAAACTGCAGTTAGAAACTTAGTTGCGGAAACTTTAGTTACGGGTTTAACTGCGGAAGTACAATGTAAAAAATTCTGGATCAAATTACGGTATAAATTCCTAGCACTTAGGGTGTATTAATCGTAAAATCCATTTTTAGCGTAAAATGATATACCGTAATTTTTATTATTATATTCAATTAAATTCAGTAATATTACTGCATTATTACTGTAAAAATTATGTTACATCAGATTTTCGTTCCGTAACATGATCCGGTAAAAATGGATTTCACGGTAAAAAGTACCCGCTTCCTCAGTGCCGGTACTTTTTTATCATAATTTGATCCAAAATGTTTTACACAGTAGATTAAGTTGTAGAATAAAGATTCAGAGGAAATTAAAAAAAATAATAATTATTAAATTGCAAAGAGGTAAAAAAGTTATTTTTGGTGGGAGACTAGCTGTAACTATGCAAGTTTTCTGTTAAATTCAGTTAGTTTGGTATGAGGGCAAAAAGTGGTTTAATAGGTGATAATTTCTTATGACATAAGAAAATAATTCTCCATAGCAGTTATACGAGATCTTCATATCTCTATGAAGTCTTATTGATCTTAAATTTAAGCTAATTTGCCTTAAAACAAGTTCAAGTAAATAACGTTTTATCGATGTATCTTATTGAACTTATAGATAAGGTCAATTTGAAATATATCAGAAATAAATTTTTATCATTGTTTTCTTTCCAGGTTTAATTCTTGTATAAAAATTACTACCAAATTTCTCGTATCAGAAGTTATTTTTGGACATCAGAGAAAAGTATATCAAGCAATTATTTTGAAATGAGGGGAACAATTTTTTCTGCTTTTTATTTCCTTTGCATATAAATACCCTTCATGAATTACGTGATTTACTATTGTTATGCAAATATATAAATAATTACATCTTAAATGCGAAAAAGTTTTCAAAAAACATAAAATCTGTAAGAACAATAGACAAGGGCACCGGCAGAACAATATAAAAGGGGGTGCAACTCTCTAACAAACTACCCCCCCCCCAAAAAAAAAAATATTCTGTTCTTACATTTTGTTTAGTTATTACATATACTTCCATCTGTTAGTTTTTTTACGATACATTTCTTCATGGTTATTAACAAGATATTTAAAAAAAAGTACGAATTTCATGCGCTTGCAAATTTTGCCACGATAAACTGTATTGATGGCGCTGGCATAGCACCATCAATACAGTTTAGTCAATACAAACTTTGAAACACAAATAACTACAGACAGTAGTTTCGTATACTAACGTGTTAGTGCAAGCTTAATATTGATATTTATTGTGTTGCTGAAGTTTTACAATTGTGAGAAGTCAGTTTGTGTCATACACCTTTGTTAAACAAAATAACTAATAGAAAATAAAATATATTACTTATATTTTATTAAATGAAGTTTTAAAATATAGCTCAGATATCTGCCAAGTTTATGCATGCTCAGTGTGCATAAGAAAAGAATTAAAGACGACTCAAAATTCATTGAAAAAGTTATAAACAGATTCGGACAGCAAATAAGACGATTACAATTCTTGTTTGATTAAGCAATTTTTTAATTGTTATGTATCAATAATTACTTAATTATTTGTTTTTTAATAAATATATTTTTAATAAACTTTTTTTTATAACAAAATTGTTTTTCTGTATCTCTTTAATTGTTTTTTTCTTCAAAAGAAAGCTAGAGGGGTGCAAGTGCACCCTCTTGCACCCCACTGCCGGCGCCCTTGAAATAGATAAAATTGTATACTATCAAGAGTTTCAATGGCATAGTGGTCAAGTTCTATTTTCGAAGGTGGCTTGAACCATACCAAGTTTCAGACCAATGGATAACATCTTTTCTTTGAGAAATCACTCATTAATATTCAATAAATATCCTTACGTAACCTGTTTTTTTTCCGCCATAAAATACCTCGATTTATTATTATTGTTTTACGCATTGTATACTATATACTATTGAAGCTGTATTTTAGTGTTTGAGAATAGGTCTTGGGCAAACCTTTTAATTCCTGCGGTTTGAAATTTTATCAAAAGTTATTTTTCGCTTTTTTCGTACCTTTTAGTACTAAGAACTGAATCATATTGCAACTTTTATTCAAATTTTAGTAGGTGGTTATTTTGTGATTGTTGTATAAGAATCTCAAACACAAATTTGCATTTTACTCGACTGGAAAAAAGTATACAAAGTGAAGCAGTCAGTGCATCAGAATAAATATAAGTAGTGATTATTGATTTATATTTGACTGCCATTTCGTAAGATTTTGCGTTCGTATATTCACCACAAGTTACTCTAAGTTTTAAAAAGCCGCGAATTTGGACGATAAAAAGCCCTGTTTGGAAAATTATTAAAAAATGAAATAAACAGGTAGTCGTAGCCTAGCTTAAAGGTCAGATTTTCAGTGAGTAACGTTAAACAGAAGGGAGTTTTCTCCACTGGAATACAGAATGTATGAAATGATACCTCGAAATTGAAACTTCGAAAAACGTTGGGTATTGAGAAGCAAGTAATATCATAGAACTCCTTTTGAAGTAAATTGCTCGTATTTTTCGCATCTTTCCCATGAATATTAAATGAAGTGTTCCTCTTTCACGTTTTTCTTCCTAAATGTAATTTTGTCTTGTGGAATGCTCTATCTTGCTTAGTTGAATGCTAGTATATTTTCATGTTTGTAAATAGTGCATTTTTTGATACATTATGTTTGAAAATATCTCTTCGAACACTATAAGAAATGATAAAACTGAACTGAAGATAAAACAAAAGTAAAATGTAATGAACCTTGAATGCCTGTATTTCTTTATCTTAAAATACATTTTTACCATGAAACTTTATGTAACAAAAAATATGATGTATCAATGTGTTTTTCCAGTAATATTTACTGCAAAATCTCTGAATCATTGTAATTAAATTAAGATTACTGTAAAAATACCGGTATAAAATGGATTTCACGCAGGATCTAGAATTTTTTATAGTGTAATCCGGAATTTTTCAAAGTGTAGTGATAAATTTTCTGACTGATAGAGTTAAATGTCTTTCCTATCAACTTACTTTTCCGAAATTAGAACAAATTGGTTGTATGAACAGCACACAGAGAAAAAAATTATGGTCAAAACTACCAGAATATGGTAAAATTCACCATGTTTCTGGTTCTATGGGAACACCAAAAAGTTCGATTATTTTGACCAAAGCAGTTTGCTAATAATTTCAGGTTTAAGGGTGCCAGTAATTTTATACGATATTTTTGGCAGAGTAGCTTGACTTTCAAATATTTTCTATTCAATTTAATGGACATGAAATTTTAAAAAGTGTATTCCTTTAAAAAAAACTATTCACATTATTATCACTTCATTATCTTCACTGTAAAAAAAAATTACGGTATAAAGTACCGGCACGTCTGTTGCATCTTCCGTAAAATTCACTTTATCGGTACAATTATGGTACCGTATTTTTAACAGTAATATTTATATAATACGAGTGATTTGGTGACTTTACGGTACTCATTACTGCAAAAATTACGGAATATCAGATTATTTTTACTGTTTATGTACAGTTGTATGTATGCGAAATTTATATTTCAAACTAAAAAAAGAGGCTTTTCAACATGTTATTCATTTTAACTCATTTTATTTAAAAATAAGTATTGATAAAACATAAGTATGATTGATATTAATCTTTTGAGTATTTTAAGTCTAATTTTCATCATCTTTGTATTTTTCAGTGATTAATTTGTTTATGTTTTATTGAAAAGTACTGACAAGTGTAATTTGTATTTTAATATCCTTGAAGCAAAAATTCATATATATTTACCAAATCAAGCATCAAGTAAACTTGTTGATTTCTTTTCTCTTAGCAGTGTCATATTGTTTACTGGAAATTTTGGTTTTCAAAATTATATTTCTTAATACCGCACATTTGGTAAAAAATTCAAACCTGGAAGGTAAATTAGACAGAATCTTTAGATTTCAGAGTTATGCTCTAAGAAATTATGTTTAAAAAAAACTCAATTTTACCACATTTACCAAATTTTATCACATATTATAAGATAATATTTAGCGTCTGTTCAACCAAAATCATAATCAAAGCATTTCGTCAAGAATTACCGAGCTTTTCATTGTTTCCATAGAACAAGAAGGACAATAAATTTTTCCATATTTTGGTAGTTTATTACCATTTTCTCAGTCTAGACATAAAAGTTGAACAATCATTTATGCGCAATTAGTGTTTTAAAAATCACATTGAAAAAAAATACCCAGTTACATCTCTGCTAAATTTTGTAATAAAACTCTTAATCTTGTTGAATTTTAAGCAAACATCTAATGTTTAATTTCGTATTTTTAAAATTTACTTACATGGATATTGATAATTAGCGATAAAAGTTCTCATTTGTTGTAATAAGTGAACAAGCGCCATTTTCCGAGATTTAACTGCACAGGAATTAAATCCAAACCGAGGGCTGCGTGAAATTGTCTCTCATTATCTCTATAAACTCGTGATAATTATGTCTTGTATACCTTTAAAGTTAGCACAAGACACATCTCTTATATCAAACTTGACTTGTGTATAATTTCTGATTAAGAAGCTTTCTGTGTAATTGTAAGAATAAACTTTAAATTTTGTGCAAATTCTGCATTAACTTGTACACAGAATACTAAATTTCATCAAGCAAAATATGAAAATTGTTATAACTAAGCCCCCAACAGCGAAATAAATCATTTCTATAATGTGTGCTTCAATTCTTCTTATCGTTAAGGTTGAATATATTTAAAACATTAAAGTAAAAGTTTACATTTACACGTTTATTCAATACATTTTTTTTCAATTTACATGTTTATTCTAAGCATATTCTGACTAACATTTGAATATGATTATTTTTTATTCAATATCAGAAAATAAGTTAATTATGTTTAAAAAATGGAATATTATAATTTTTTCAAGAACAAATTTTAATATTAGATCCCTACAGCTATATCAAGCAAATATTTGCTCTCTAAATAAGTACACGGAGAAAAAAATCAGGTAAAATTACCATACTGAATAATAATGAAATGTTTGGTAAAAAAAATACCATAATTCTGGTATATCAAACCCAAATTTGCAGTATTTAAACCATTTATGTTCTGTTTATGGAAACAGTTTACCGGAAATTCTGGTTTTCAAAATTACATTCTTATTACTACTCATTTAGTAAAAAATACAAAACTGAAATGTAAATTTAACCGAATAAATTGTTTTCGCACTATGCTCTAAGGTGTCAGAATAAAAGTACCAAATTTTACCACTAATTATGAAACTCTATTTTATTGTTAATTTAGTAAAAAGTCTTCGACAAAGTTCTTCGGTAAAAACTACCGAGCTTTTCAGTATTCCCATGGAGCCAGACGCACGGTAAATTTTACCATATTCTGGTAGTTTTGACCATACTCTCATATTCTCTATTTCGATTGCATACGTTGATTCAACAAATTTCCATATGGAATTAATTTTAAAAGTAAGTTTATATTATTATGAAAGTAAATATAAGCTGCATACTATTTATTTGTCATGAAATTGTTAGGGAATATCTTTATCTCAAAATGTTGCCTTATAGGTAAATATCATAGAACTACTTGAAATAATAAAACAGCATCACCTTTTATTTTGAATAATAATCAAAATCAAAAGCATATAATAATAAAAAATAAGAAGGATGGTACATAGATAATAAATCAATATCTTTAAAAAAATAATTTTGAAGTAAATACAGCTATAAGGTTCTTTAATTTCAAGTAAATAACAACCGAAGATTTACGAATCTTCATATGTTTAATAGTACAATCAAGTGGTTATTTAGCCAATAAGAACGCACTGATTACCTAGGAGAAGGGATTTTTGATCATAATATTTTCATCTTATGAAAGATATAATATACCAACTCTATGGAACAAATAAGAAACAATTAAAGCATCTAAATTTGATATTATTCTGAGTCTTTGTTATTGGTTAAAAAAAATCTGAAATTAATTAATTTTCACGAATATATGTAAAAAACAAAAGTCTTCAAATAAGAAAAATATTAGTTTTACAAAAAAAAATTTCTGTTGAAACTACATAATCTACTGTTTGANTATATATATAAACCATGGAGTCATTCACAGATTAAACATAAACGCCATTTTAAAAGCAGCTCATCACTAAATTATTTCTAAGCTGTCACACGACTACAAATCAGATATGATAGGTATGATCAGATATGATAAAAATGCTTTCATTAGATTTTAAGAATAAGTAACAAAACATGAATTAACAAAATATGAATACCACCAGTTTAGCAAGGACATCATGAATAGGTAGTGGAAGTAAAAACATTATCACTTGATTTGTCAAGTAACTAATGTGCTATAAAGAAAAGAAACTTACCTTAGTAAGTTTTAGTTTAGTAGGATCAACAAGACTATAGCTGCCTTTACTACTTTCTGTAGAAGACGTCCACCCCCATGTTGTTCCCATGTTTCGAGCTAAACAAAAAAGATGGAAAATAAGGCACAAGAAAATTGCTTTTCAGTCACAATGCCTATAATTTAGCTAAAATAAATTGCCTAAAAAACACACACACAAAATTAAAAATATAATAATAACAAAAAAAAGCGGAACGAGATTGTGTTTGGCCCCACATCTGACGTATTAAGGAATGGTCACATATACACACCAGTGTTTTTTCTTCTGTCTCGGTGATCAGGTACCCTGTTTTGGAAGGACATGTTCCATAGAACCCAATCATTCTAAAAGACAAAAACAAATTTAAATGCTAAATTTTAAACCTCAAACAAAACTTGAAGTATAGTTATTTGATAGGGTCTAGTATATGATGACTTACCCTTTTTAAATCTATGACATCTTGCAACATTAACCTGACCTTAGAGCTAGTTAAACGTTTGTCTACTATCTTTCGCATTTGTAAGAAGTAATCTGAAAAAGAGAGATTGCCAAAATATGGGTTTAAAATAAGCGAAAATATGCTAAAATATGTTTAATTACAATATATATTACATCAATAACAGATTATGAAAATCAAACACACCAGTTTATATAATTCCTTTTGGTAAAAATTGAAGCAAACAATTTCAACTCATTGTTGGTAATTTAAATTGATAGGATAAATTTTTGAATTCTAATGAGTAAAATTTTTTGCATCATATTAAATATAGTAATATATGGTAGCAAAATCCAAAATATAAATAATTACTATTTTAAGATCATCAGAAAGATATTTATTAATTGTAAAGTTATTCAAACCCATATTAAGTTGAATTAGGTAAGAAAAAATTCAAACTGAAATATTTTAAAATTAAGCTGTAATTTTCACCTTTTAACAACCACAGATTTCCTTAAGTACTTAAAAAAAATCTGAATTAGAAATAATTTTTTCTTTTGTCGAAAGTTCTTAGGTATGCAAAAAATAAACAAAATGAAAAAATAATATCCAAGAGTTAACATTATCTACGTATATTAACTAGTTCTTGGCAAAGGACTAAGGGGGAAAAATTCATAATGTTTAGTTGGCTCGCATGATAAACAAAAATTTCAACGGTTTCTGATTCCATTCGAGAGCGTGGAAGAAGCCTGCAATCAAAAGTCTCTTACAAAAAGCAGTAGGTTTTATGTGATTGCAAAAAGTACTTCCTAATCCAGCATCGAGTATGCGGCGTGGACCTGCGAGTAATTCAGTCAACATGCAAAATGAGTAGAGCTTTCTTGCAATACAGATAACAATATGTTCAAATGGATTGAGGTCAAATGATTTGAAAAAATTCTGCATAGAACATAGAAAAAAAACCACACTTTTTGCGAGATTTATAACAGAAATCGGCTCTGCACCTTGCAAACACCTTATGAAAAAATGCACCTTATGAAGTCCTTTAAAAAAACAAATAATAAGTACCTCTTAAAAATGCAACACTCAGCTATCTCTAGTAATATCACCTTTCATTTATCTCAGTTTTTAAATACGATACTTTGATTCAAGGCAACAATATTATGAAGCAAAATTTTTCATTATCAATAAAAAGTAACTAAAAATTACCATAAAACTTATAAAACATACAATATGAAATTCGGTACTATTAGAAAGGTATGTCACAATAACATTGATTACAATAGAAAAGAATGGCGATTATTCTTTAAAATTTAATCTAAGCAAACTTGAATGTGCATATTGTGTTGCAATTCATAGAGGTATTATTATAATAATCTTTTATACTTGCAACGATACAGAAATTATATTTATAAAATCCTCAAAAATAATGAATAATAAAAAAAAAACACTGCACATATTGCAAATTAATGCTTAAGTAAATGATAACGAAAATGTTAAAATCTAATAAATCCCTACTAATTATTGGAAACCCTCCAAATAGGATTAGGCAATCTCAAGTGGTTTTGATACATCTCATTCTGACTTACTAGTTACTTGCTAATATCTAAGTTTTTTCATTTTTTCCACATTTAAATCAGATAGCACTAATACATACACTTTTTCGACAAAGAATACAGAATCGACAAGGACTAATCTGTATAAAGTTCTATTGTTCTATGAATCAGAAAGTAATGTGTTTAATAAGCTTTTTCAACAAAAAAATTATTAATTTGTAGATAAGTTGTCTTTTTAAACTTATATTATTTACAAGAATACTTTTTCTCACATTTTATTACAAGTAAAAGCACAGATCAAAATGAAGACAAAGAAAAGTTACACTTTCTTTTGAACCTTTAACTTTTCGATCATCTAATTCTTTATCTATCGTTTTCAGCAATTGACACAAACACTGAAGTGATGCTTCATCTCCTTGAGAGATGAGCCTCCTTATGCATTCATGCATGATAGGTTCGATTAATATTCCAAGGTTCACCAATAAATCTAAAAAAAAAGACAATTGTAATGTACTTTAAATTTTTTTTTATATACATAAAATTTATATAGAATTGAAAAAATTAGCAGCCAATATTTAAAACCAGAACTTTTGATCTAGCTCGTCTTTTATTGAAAATCGATATACTGATTGACAAACTAAACTTCAAAACTGATGAGAATGCCAGTTATGATAAACTATCAATATAAAAAAAACAGACTGATAAATTTTTTGTTTGTCCTTATATATCTTTAAATTAAAATAAATTATCATTATATTTTCTAGTAAAATTAATAATTCTTTATAGCTCATAGCCACCAATGCATATAAATAGCAATCAGTGAGGTGATTCACTAAACAATGGCGGGTGAGGGCTTTTTAATATACATAAAATCTGAATACTTATAAAAAACTTAAATTACTTTTAGTGGTTAATTCTTGTGTGAAATGTGCGTTTGCTTAATATTGTTTAGATATTCCAATATACATAGTCAATCAGATAGGTTTCAGATAAAAAAAATCATAAGATAAAAAATAACTATAAGTTTTTTTTAATATTTTACACCTGAACGTTTTTTTATATCCATTTTTATGCGAAGTATTCCTCTTTTAAAAGTTTTTAGGACAAATTGATTTAGGAAATAAAATTCTGTAAAAGTAAAAGGAGAAAATAGAGTTTCTTTTTAGTCACAAAACTATAAATAATAAATAATTATAATGTTTTCACTAAACTGTAATAAAAATTTGAAATTTATCAATTTTTCAGGTGTCCAAAAAGCATAAAAAATATGATTTTCTTTAAAAAACAAGAAAAGTTTACAATTACCGAAGTATCGATTGTTCGAGTTTCAAATAAATCTGAGCTAAATAAGTCTTGCTCCCAAACAATGACTCACGCACACACAACACTTAACCACGACTGAATCTTGAAAAACAAATTTGTGTATTAAACACTGAAACATATGAGCGATGTTTTTAAACAAAACATTAGACAATTATTTTAAAATACAATGAACCTGATTCAGTAATATAATGAATATTGTAACTTGGTGTAATGCAGTAAAAACAGGGTTTGAAAAAACCCAACCCGCCTGGGTGGGTGTAATGCAGTAAAAGTATTGGTGTAATGCAGTAAAAGTACTCTGATCATCTAATGTAAGTAAATTTTCTTTAAATATATCTTTCAGTTGAATACTAAAATTTAAAAATTGATTTATTTCCATTTATTTAAATTTTTAAGTTTCAAATTTTCGATAATTCGAGTTCTCGAAAGTTCAAGGTAGGCTCGGTGCCGTCCACCCCGAATTATCGAGACTTTGCAGCATAGTACCGGCCTCTGATCTACATTTTACTTAATATCAGATATTGTCAAATTTTTGAATATTAATTGCTATTTAAAATATATAGCTGAAAACTAGATAAGATTTTAAAGTATTTTAATATTTTACTATGTGATCATCAAATTTGCAATGAGAAAAAAAAACTACATAATTGAAATCGCTTGTTACTCTCTTAACACTATGAAACAATTTATATTTAACATTTAGGTCATGGTAATTCAAATATTAAGAAGGAAAGAAAAATAGAATCTTTTAAACAAAATAACACAAATATTTGTTCTTATTTTTAGCAATTAGATATAAAATGAAGTTATATATAGTTTTAGTTATTAGAGATTTATATGTTATTTCTTAAGGCTATTTTGATATACACTAAATATATAATAAGTTATAACTTTTTCAGTGTATGAAATAATCACCTTGTAATGCCAAGCTGCCTATATTTCATCTTATCTTCATCATACATTTCCTGCTCTAATTCTTTCTTTTCTTCCTACAACAGAACAAATTTTAAATGAGTATAGATATTAATTGTGAACTACTTAAAAATATTCACCACTGCTTGGGTAAAACAGTTTTTCCAGCTTATTACAATAATTTAACTCACTGGAGCAGCTTCTTCCAGAGCCTTAACCCTTTCCTCGTGTTTCAATTAATCACTCCTACCCTCTTCGAATTCTTTTTGGCACTTTGTTAAGAAAACTTTACGGAAATTTACATAGTCCTTATTCTTAGTGGGCACTTTAATCTATTTAAAAAACAGATAAAT
>NC_092205.1:84164540-84176683 GCF_043381705.1 Parasteatoda tepidariorum | reverse complement strand
TTTCCATATTTTGGTAGTTTATTACCACTTTCTCAGTCTAGACAAGGGAACGAAAAAGTTGAACAATCATTTATGTGCAATTAGTGTTTTAAAAATCGCATTGAAAAAAAATACCCAGTTACATCTCTGCTAAATTTTGTAATAAAACTCTTAATCCTGTTGAATTTTAAGCAAAACATCTAATGTTTAATTTCGTATTTTTAAAATTTACTTACATGGATATTGGTAATTAGCGATAAAAGTTCTCATTTGTTGTAATAAGTGAACAAGCGCCATTTTCCGAGATTTAACTGCACAGGAATTAAATCCAAACCGAGGGCTGCGTGAAATTGTCTCTCATTATCTCTATAAACTCGTGATAATTATGTCTTGTATACCTTTAAAGTTAGCACAAGACACATCTCTTATATCAAACTTGACTTGTGTATAATTTCTGATTAAGAAGCTTTCTGTGTAATTGTAAGAATAAACTTTAAATTTTGTGCAAATTTTGCATTAACTTGTACACAAAATACTAAATTTCATCAAGCAAAATATGAAAATTGTTATAACTAAGCCCCCAACAGCGAAATAAATCATTTCTATAATGTGTGCTTCAATTCTTCTTATCGTTAAGGTTGAATATATTTAAAACATTAAAGTAAAAGTTTACATTTACACGTTTATTCAATACATTTTTTTTCAATTTACATGTTTATTCTAAGCATATTCTGACTAACATTTGAATATGATTATTTTTTATTCAATATCAGAAAATAAGTTAATTATGTTTAAAAAATGGAATATTATAATTTTTTCAAGAACAAATTTTAATATTAGATCCCTCCAGCTATATCAAGCAAATATTTGTCTTCTAAATAAGTACACGGAGAAAAAAATCAGGAAAAATTACCATACTGAATAGTAATGAAATGTTTGGAAAAAAAATACCATAATTCTGGTATGTCAAACCCAAATTTGCAGTATTTAAACCATTTATGTTCTGTTTATGGTAACAGTTTACCGGAAATTCTGGTTTTCAAAATTATATTCTTATTACTACTCATTTAGTAAAAAATACAAAACTGAAATGTAAATTTAACCGAATAAATTGTTTTCGCACTATGCTCTAAGGTGTCAGAATAAAAGTACCAAATTTTACCACTAATTATGAAACTCTATTTTATTGTTAATTTAGTAAAAAGTCTTCGACAAAGTTCTTCGGTAAAAACTACCGAGCTTTTTAGTGTTCCTATGGAGCCAGACGCACGGTAAATTTTACCTTATTCTGGTAGTTTTGACCATACTCTCATATTCTCTATTTCGATTGCATACGTTGATTCAACAAATTTCCATATGGAATTAATTTTAAAAGTAAGTTTATATTATTATAAAAGTAAATATAAGCTACATACTATTTATTTGTCATGAAATTGTTAGGGAATATCTTTATCTCAAAATGTTGCCTTATAGGTAGATATCATAGAACTACTTGAAATAATAAAACAGCATCACCTTTTATTTTGAATAATAATCAAAATCAAAAGCATATAATAATAAAAAATAAGAAGGATGGTACATAGATAATAAATCAATATCTTTAAAAAAATAATTTTGAAGTAAATACAGCTATAAGGTTCTTTAATTTCAAGTAAATAACAACCGAAGATTTACGAATCTTCATATGTTTAATAGTACAATCAAGTGGTTATTTAGCCAATAAGAACGCACTGATTACCTAGGAGAAGGGATTTTTGATCATAATATTTTCATCTTATGAAAGATATAATATACCAACTCTATGGAACAAATAAGAAACAATTAAAGCATCTAAATTTGATATTATTCTGAGTCTTTGTTATTGGTTAAAAAAAATCTGAAATTAATTAATTTTCACGAATATATGTAAAAAACAAAAGTCTTCAAATAAGAAAAATATTAGTTTTACAAAAAAAAATTTCTGTTGAAACTACATAATCTACTGTTTGAGTGGAAAAAAAAGTAAATGCCTCGAGCGGCTTTATAATTTACAAAACATTTTTAAATGTTTTTAAATGCTTAAAAAAATCCTGTTAAATAAGATTACGCTATGAAATCCGATTACAAGTTCAGCTTGTATAAAAAAATGTGAAATGTTCAAGATTAAATAATAATCTTCAAACTTTAAACAAATAAATTAAGCTTTTGTCAATGTTGTTTGCAATACTTTTTAACTTCCCCACACATGCAAAATATTTTCAGTTTAAGCAGAAAAAAAATTTATGATTGTTTTTCTTACTTTGAATAAAAAGAAAATATTTGATTTGCTTACTAATTTAGCTGGCCTATACATACTGTTTAAGTAAGCAATAGTTATACTTACGTTCCTGAAATTTTGAATTGAGTTCCTTAAATTTTGAATTGAGTTTATTAACAGCAATGTGTATTTACACGCTATTCGCTCATCGATTCTTTCTCTTTTCTGTATTTATGTTAAATCCATCATAGTTTTTTTAAAGTTTTAAAACGTTAATAATGCAACTCGTTTTTTTTGTTGAAATCTAAACTAGAATTTTTACCAACATAAAATTAACATAAAATGACTTTTTGAATATAAATATTGTTTACTAAGTGTTTTTCATGTCACTAAGACTCAAATTATAAGATTTAACATTATAAGTCCTAAATTGGACGAATAAATTGTTCACATCAATATTACAAGAGCCAGATGAGACTTAAATGTGCCAAACAAAAAGTAAGAAAACCTACGGTAGTTGAAAGAATGTAATTGACGAGTTCCAACGAGTAAGATCAATCTGTAAACAAACTGTCTACATTTATCTAAAATCTTTTTTTTAATTAGATAGATTCTTTAATTTTTTAAATGTTAAAGCTTTGCATGTGATTTTGTTGAAAATTTTTAAAGATCTTGATTTATTATATCCTTGATCTGTGTATGAAACGATGTAAATCAGCGAGGTTTTCAATTTTAAATTCATGTTGCCTGACCTATGACAATTAAACTAAAGCTATTTTTTTTGGCATTTAAATTTCTTTTTTATCCACACAATGCAAAATTCTTGCAAAGAATGTAGCTATTTTTTTTTTCATTTTTCCCATCCATATTCCATATTTAGTTTGCTTAATTGTGCTCATGTGAATCATAATTTGAATTTGAATCATAATCTGAATATAATTTGAAAATAATTGTTAAGAGTAATGTTATTAATTAAATATATTTTTTCTAATTGCTTCGTATGCTTATTGTAAAGATTTACAATTACTATGTAAATGTTATAGTGTATTCCAAAACAATAATATTTTTTTTTTCATTTTTCCCATCCATATTCCATATTTAGTTTGCTTAATTGTGTTCATGTGAATCATAATTTGAATTTGAATCATAATCTGAATATAATTTGAAAATAATTGTTAAGAGAAATGTTATAATTCAAATCTATTCTTTCTAATTGCTTCGTATACTTATTGTAAAGCTTTACAATTAATTTGTAAATGTTATAGTGTATTCTTAAGCAATAATAATTCTTTTTTTAAATAATTGTATTACAATACTTTATTAGAGCCCTACTATTTTTTATCTTCACTAAGAAAACAAGTATTGGCAAAATTTCCAGAGCATGGTAAAATATCGTGTTTCTTTTCTATAAGAGCAAGAAAAAGCTCGGTAATTTTTACTGAAGCGCTTTGGTAATGAAATTGTGGTAAAATTAGTTATAAAATATAGTTTCATGAAATCCGAAAAAATTTTATATATGTTGTAAAATTTGGTAATTCTAACACAATACCTTAGATCATGGCATAAAGTCCATTTATTCGATTAAATTTACTTTTCAGATTTTAATAAATATGTGGAAATAAGAGCTATAATTTTTAAAACCAGTCCGGTAAACCATTACCGTATCAGAAGGAAAACTACCATATGAATTGTTTAAATATCGTAGATTATAGCTTAATTAACCAGAATTATGGTTTTTACATCAGAAATGTCATTGTAATGCAGCAAGGTAATTGTACCAAAAGTCTTTTCATCCAGTAGAAAGAAAGGAAATTTAAATGTTCAAGCTAAAATATTCGCTTGTTAATATTTTTTTACGAACCAACAGTAGAATGCTGGTTATTGTTTGGGGACCACTGCTTTAGATTAGCAAAGAATCGTCATTGTTTCTCTCGCAAACATATTTTCCTAAATCCCTCTGTTTTTCTCATTTAAATCATCGAATTTCCTCTCCAAATGAAGGTTTATGTTAAAATTATCATTCAACTGAACAATTTTTTTCAAAGTGGCATATTGTCTGATAAAAATTTAAACATTTTTAAAATAAAAGTTTTTTTTTTTAAAAAAAATATAGAATACCTTTTCCTTAAAATTTTTTCATTAAACTTGTTTTTTCAAGATAGAATATCGTTCAACTATATAAGATTTTAAGAAAAATCGAAAGTGCTATTCATAATTTAGAGATATACCCTTATTTTACGAGAATTTCATAAGCACAATGCATGGAAACCTCTTACAATTCCACCGACACCTGAATACCTGACATATTTCTGATAAATTCACCATAACATAACATGGTGATTGTTATCTAAACTATATGAACTGCCAAGAGGTAAAACTCATTAATGTTCAGGCACGTTAAAATTAAACCTGCGAGTTATTGTTAAAGGTGATGATCTCCGTCGATATCTGTAGTAACCTAATGATGAGTGACTTATGTTCTCAGCTCCTATCTGACAGAACAATTTAAGTTTGATCGTATTAAACTATCCTAATAAGTCTCTGAATAACTCCAGAGCTCAATGAAAATACGATTATTAATCCAGATATCCGTTTCAGCTATGAAATAACGTTGAGTAAACTATCCATATTTAGGAAAATTTATACAGTTTTAAATGATCAGGGAAATTAGTTAAAATATTGAAATGTTAGCATGCGTTTCACCTTAACGTTCATTTAATCTCAATATAACATTAAACGTAATGGCATCATATGCTATCATCCAGTTTTCTCACATGGCGATCCAGATTTCTTTAGCTGTCATTTTGAAAATTAATTAAATTCTAAATGCATTATATACTTATAAAATATTTCGTTATTTTTAATTTAGTGATAATTACTTATAGTTTTTAATTATCATCCATTCTTAGTATGCTCTGTTATTAATGCGTTTTTAAGCTAAAATCTATTAGATATCACTTGTTACTTACAATTCAGCATACATAAATTTGTTGCATGCATTTCATTATTAAAAAGGCCTCCACTGCGAAAATTATATTTCTTCCATTTTGAGAAAAAAAATGCTAAAATTCTATTTTCAAGTATTTTGATGGAAAAAGACCCGATTTAAAGCAAAAAATATTTTCGTTTACATCCCTTTGTTATCATTAACGTTATTTTATTTTTGTTTTTAAGTATAAAGTCGCTTTTGTACTCATATTTCTATTGTAAAAAGCATCCACCACTTCTTTTTTCAGTTTGAAAATTTTCGAACTGCATATTAAGTCTATTTACCCGAAATAGAGACTTGATACATTCATTTATTTTTTATAAAAATACGATAAGTTTAAGTCATCTTTCCTCAAAAATTCCAGGAAATAGGGAACCAGTTTGAATTTTTCTTTATCTAATCATCCTTTTTAAGATGCATTAAATCTTAAATAAAATAAATTTGAAAATGCTTTTGAAAGTTGAAAAACTAATTTGATTACCAACAAAGAAAACGGAAACTCGGATGATAAGAAAAAGATTATCTTCAAGCAAAAATTTTAAGTTCTTAAAAGAACCAAAACATAATTTAATACTCTAAGTTTAAAAATATATGGGGGAAAAACCTAGCAGAGCATTTATTATTAATAATTTACTGTTAATAAGTTATTACTTTCGTTCCCATCAGCGAAAATGTTGGGTATATTAATCACGATATTATCTTAAACTTTTTTTTAACTTAATTATCTTGTTAATTTTCATGCGCTGACTGAAATTTTCACGACATCGAAACATTTCCCATCACAATAAAAGCATGTTATATCACGATCAATCGCATATTTTAATTTTTTTTATCTAGACAAGCTGACATGATACTTAGCAAAACACAAATCCAACTAATAATTTAATTTCTTCTGGGAGATTCTACTGTACAGGAATCAGTGTATTAAGAATATTTGAATTAAATATTAAGACAAAGTAAATTAAAAATAAATTTAAAAAATATAGCTAAAAATTGAAAATTTTGGAGAAATTTACAAATTTTCAATATTAAAATTTTTGAAGTGAACTATAATGAGACATGACTTTAGGGCTGTTCTAAGTTATAAGTTCCCAGCAGAACACCGAAGTCAAGCATCCTTGGTTGCTGTCAGTGTGCGGGTGGGTGACCACTTGGATGAGTCTGCGTAGTGACCGAGGGTGTGCGATATTGGTTCTCGTTAAACTGTTCTACCGTAAAGTGCTCGACTTCGCGTGCAGGTCGACGGGCTACCGAAGCGGGGGTGCCATCCCCTCTGCAGAGAATCAGAATTGTGATGGCATGTCTTCGGATTATCCTCAGAGATGTTTCCCAGACCGTCGCCAATAGCCCACTGTGCAGCTCTAGTGCGACGTAAATGAACTACAACAACTAAGCTATAAGTGAATTTAAAAAAATATTAGGGTTTACAAACGGAGTTTTAAATTAAATTGATTCAAAGAGCGAAGGATTTCAGTAAAAATTTATTTTTAATGTTAAGAATCAATGCAATATTTAATCAGATTTTTATTAGGCTTAAAACTTATTATTTTTATAATCTCCTAAATTTTTCTGCACAATTTTACAATGTATTATTAGTATTTAAATAGCGTATTTCAAACAAATCTTCTGATTAGTGTAAATTTTACTTTACCTTGCATCAAAGAAATCCGAGAATTATAAAAATGGATCGGAAATATTAATTTTTAAACAATAAAATTAAAAGCATTTTTGAACAAATTATATATTTTATGATAATTAGGCGTCTAAAATTCGTTGTCGTCATATAGTGACATAATGTTTTTGAAGTAGGCCTATTTGGAGTGAATAAAAAACTATTGCCTCATGTTTAACCGCATCTGGTGAAAATAATCAATAACTGTTTTTAAAAAAATTCAAATCAGTTTCTTTCGGCTATTAAACTGGTTTTTATGTTTTTAATTCCATATATCTCAATGCAAATTCATTAGTTATTAATAAATATTTCAGTTTACTTAAATCCATACATTAATTTAGAATCTTCAATGCGCATATTTTTTCTGACTTTATTTTTCACAAGGATTCTAAAATTAATGCATATTACGTTTATGAAAATATATTTTTAATATATATTCTATCCATCTATATTTTTAAACAACTTCTCTTCAAAAAATTGAAATTGCAACTGTATCGATTATTACAGTTTTTGTTAATTCCGCTTTTTTCAACGATTTATAAAATTAAAGTGAAGATTAAGGTAAACAATATATACCAAACTGTAAGGAACTAAATGATTTCATGAAGTGGGCCTATTTGGAGTGAATAAAAAGCTATTGCCTCATGTTTAACCGCATCTGGTGAAAGCAATCAATAAACGATTTTTTCTCACAGTTAATAGTTTTGATACCATCTTTTTTATGGTTATTTGACTCTTTCGGTTAAATAGGGTAAAAAAAAAACAATTAAATAGTCTACTATTCAACAATTTTAAAAATTTCTGAAAGTTTACATTAAATATCCATTTTTTATTCCATACACAAACAATGCTCAATAATTCTGATCTATACATGTTGTCCCACATGTCACGTACATTGCTTTCCTCCCACAGCTTATGACGTTGAAGTCGCATAACAATCATAACTATGAAGAGCAGAGCAACCCATCAATAAACATACCTTACACGAAATATTTACCGTCTTGAACTATACGTGTCGAAACTTTTAATGGATATTTATCATAAACATCATACCTTCTTTAAATTCAACAAATATATACTCTAAAAATGCATTTTTGCGAACACTGCAGGGTTTATTAATTTGAGAAATATCTTCACCTCATATCATTTTTAAATTCGTGATAATAAAATATATTTCTTTTGTTTTTGAATAACATTAAACGTATTTACACCAAAAGCTTTAAATAATTTTGCTTATGCATACATATTTTCTATTAAAAGTGTTATTCAATAGAGAAACAAAATGATGCATTATAAGCATATATTAATGCAAATTGAAATCATATAATATTGGTGGAAATAATTTAATTATTAGAGTCTACCCTCTTTAACAACATGTTTTCAACTTATTAACTTAAAGTAAATAAATTATATTTGCAATAAAGTATTGATTTAGCTACGTATAATTTTCCACCGTATTTTCTGTTTAAAATTATATTCTATGAAAAAAAAGGCAATTACAGTAAATTAATGAACGCAAATAAAATGTAGAGCTAGTTAGGAAAAATTATTTACCTATTACAAACTGCGTTCTTTAATTAAATGTATATATAAAAAAAAACAATTTTAGTTGCATAACACTGAATTTATAGTACTAATGTAATTTATAATAGTAATTTATAGTACTAATTTGCCATCATCGAGTTCAATTGTATACAATGCATAAAGCAATATTCAGTAATGAAATCGAAAGATAAAATTTATTTCAGCAGGAGTTAAAGGCATAGCATAATTTGGAAAATTATTTAATTATTACATATTATTAAATCAGTTTAAAACAATAGCTATGCATAATTAATAGTTGTGCAAACTTCTGCATAAAATATAGCTAAATACGTACTCAATAACTGTGTTAAGTAGAAAATTAGAAAAAAGCTTAATTTAAGTAACTAAATTATCTTTGGTGTTAAATTTATGACAAGCTTTCATTTCTAATCGATGTATTTAATAAAATATTTCCATAAATATACTTGATATTTACTTTTCTGCAATAGAAAAAATACATTATTTTTTATGATACATATTTGTACATTATTTTTTATTAAAAATACATTGTTTACTAAATGAAGTTTCACTTTTTTATGTGAAATTATTAAACAATCACGTATGTATTAACATTATTATTAATATTAATATTAATGTTATTAAATGAAGACCATATTCTTAACATTCAATTTAAAAATACAATTTCATGATTTTTGCAAATTTATCAAATACCAGCTGCCTTTACCCTTTGGCCACCTTTCAAAATTATCTTACATAACGCCTAAACTTTAATTGGCAACCATGCTGAATGGACTGAACGACTATATTTAAATATTCCAATTCTTCAACTCTGCCTCCAATCCTACCACCTTAATTAGTTTTAAACAATATATAACTTTTTTTTCCGCCTAGGCTTTTTAACGTTTCTAGGTTTTTTTACGGCTTTGCTGTGCGGAAGTACTCTGAATGCAATATCAAATATTTTTTAAAGAGGACCGCGATATCGTCTAAGTTTTTAATGTATCAAATTTCAGTAATAAAATTTAAAATCTTTCCGGAAGACATTGAGTTGCACAAACCACCGTAAGTATGAGTTCAAGACATTTCTGCATAGTAGGCAGCAGAAGTCTTAAAATTATTTCCATTTTTGTCATGACATAAGATAGAAAACTCATCCCAATTCTTTATTACGTGCTGTACTACTTCCTTACTCACCTCTCGAGCCATGACTTGAGTATAGCATAATATAAATGCTATTAATCAAAAAACGCAAGCTTTGCCACCAATAATTGGTATATGACAGTATGTTGCATCACAGCACCGTCTATGTTTAAAATCTTTACAGCTATTTTAGAAGGGATCAGAAATAAATCCAAACAATTACTTCACCGCTAAGTTGTTACTTATATAAAAATACAAAAGGAATCTAAGTAAATACTTAACACTACTAAATTATTACTTATTGCAACTTAAAAAGAATGAATAACTATAGTGTTGCCTATAGATACAAAGAAATATCCGAGTCTATGGTGCCACATTAGAGATATATACACTGCTGGCCACCGTAAATGCAACACCCTGAAGGAAGCATAGAAATAACTGAAATTTACAACATGCATTAGCGGAGATGAGATATGCAAATGATTATAATTTCAGCTCAGACGCACATTACGCGTGCTTGTGGCGCAACTCCAAAGCGCTATTTAAGGCGTTATGCACAGCCACACTGGTCCTGGTATGCACTGGGTTTTATGGTATGGGGCGGTATTGGATATCACTCTCGCACTCCTCTAGTACGCATTGCCGGTACCAGCCAGCGCTACATCTCCGAGGTGCTGGAGCCAGTTGTCCTTCCTTACCTTCAGAGCTTGCCCACAGTTATATTTCAACAGGATAATGCGCGACCCCACACTGTCCAAGGGTTCTTCATCAATCGCCAGATTGAATTGCTTCCCTGACCTGCTCGCTCCCCGGATCTTTCGACGATAGAAAACATGTGGTCCATGATTGCTCAGCGATTGACCCAGATTGCATCCCCTGCCACACCACATCAACTTTGGCAACTTGCGGAAACTGCTTCGTTTGCTGCACCCCACGAACACATCCAAAGTCTTTTTGAATCAATGCCGAGGCGTGTGGCAGCGGAGATCTCCAACAATGGCGGCTACTCTGGCTACTAATTTTGGCAGGAACCACACTTCACATAAGTCTATAAATTTAATCATTTGATACTTGGTCAACATGTTATTTACAAAATAAATTTTGTTGTGATGTCTCTTGTCTTTCTTGGTGTTGCAATTTGGGTGGCCAGCAGTGTATGTGGCGGTCAATGTATGTGATGGTCAATGTATGTGATGGTCAATGTGAATAGTCGGTTATTTTTAATACTCACCGGTCAATATTTATAATAACAAAATAAGCCGGTTAAAGCGAATAATTTAAGCGAATTTAATGAGGTTTGATGAATATCATTCTTTCGCGCGTTTATTGATGATATTTCGGTATCGTGATCTGACACGCCAACTACAATAGTCAAGGAGCCAAACTGATTTTAAACTAGAAAAATTAAAAAAAATAAATAAAAGAACCATGTACACGTTTGCCCGGAGGTGTTTACGAGTTATACCCTTCGAGTTAGTTCTTTTCAGTGATTTTTTTTTTTTTCAGTTTCTCTCGGGCCGCTGCCCAGAATTTGTCAAAACTCAGATCACGATACGGAAATCTCCTCTTTTTTATTTCTCACTTTGACCGAACGAAGCGGTTATTAGTAATTTTGACCGGTGAGTATTAATAGTAACCGGATTTATCACTTTAACCGTAATATATACAAGTAGATTAGCCTTAATTTTTACATTTGTTGCAAACTGGTTGTTTTGAATAGCGAATAGCAAACCGGTCGTTTTGAATAGTAAACCGGTTGTTTTGAACTTTAAAATATTGAACCTTTAGTCCATACTCCATCAAATTTAAAATTGCGTAATACAGTTCGTATTCATCCATTTTCTCTACAAAAAATCATATCCATTTTTACATAATCATAAAACTTTCAATTGAAGTAATTTTTAGTCATATTTATGAAATAAAATATGAGGTTTTAAAAGTAGCACACTATAATTTAAATTAAATCAATTTAACATTTTTTTAGAAATTACCTATATTGCTATATAAAAAAATTTGTGCAATGTAAAAATTGCGATAGAAAAGAAATATTGAAATGTTTTCTGTATTTTTACTGCTGCCATTGATAAAGAATCGAATTCTTCTGATTATTTGGATAACTTTCTCTTATTAACCTCATATTAGCCCAGCTGTGCTATTACGCAACTTTCTATTATGCACTTAAAGCACATCAATCCTGATGTCACCAAATGCTGCTGAATCGAATCTATATGCTTATATCCGGTTTGAAAGACATCTAAAGGAATTGTCTGGCGTTGACACCATTCATGATAAGTAAGTTTCAAGTACTACTTACCTAAAATCTTAAATAAGCAGTAACATTATTGCAACTAGAATTGAAATAAATTAATATATTTATTTCTATTCTAGTTGCAATAATCAATTCTAATTGAGAAATAAATTTTGAAATAAATAAATTTTGAAATAAATTTTGAGAAACATAATTTTTTTTATAAAAATTCGAAAACTTCAAATCTCAAATAAGTGTGCTTTTAAATTGTTTAATTTCTAAGTAAAAGAGATTAAACAGAGAAAAAAATATAAAATTTTAGCTGAAAATATAT
>NC_092205.1:84050217-84164442 GCF_043381705.1 Parasteatoda tepidariorum | reverse complement strand
TCTTGATATATATGGACTTTCATATATATATATATAAATCTGTGTAAGTTTCCATTTAAATTAAATAAATTAACATATTTATTTCGGTTCTTGTTGCAATAGTCAATTTTAGTAGCAAAATAAGTTATACAATGTATTAAAAGAAGCAATTTAATTTTTAATTAATAGCTCAAAAATTTTAAAAACTTAAATCTCATCTTTAAACTGAGAATTATAAAATTTCACTATTATTTAAATGCGTGTAAGTTTCTATTTGAATTAAAATGAACTTAACATATTTATTCCAATTTCAGTAGCACTAATCAATTCTAGTTGCGAAATAAATAATACAATGTAAATAAATAATACAATGTATTAAAAGAAACTTAATTTTTGATTAATATCCTAAATATTTTAAAACTTCAAATCTCTTATAAGTGTATTATTTAAGTGTTTAATTTTTAAGTAAAAAGTATGTGAACTGAGAAAAATTTTAATATTTCACTGATATATTTCAATGCGTGTAAATTTCTACTTGACGAATAAGATTTTTTTTATATTTCCAATGAGCTGCACAAGTGCGCACACATGAGCAGACCGAGTGGGTTCTCCAGAGGTGGTATCCACTCTTTCAGGACCACCACAATGGGTGAGATACCATTGGCCATGTTAATTTGGACGTCCAGTTTCTGCCACACTAGATAGCAGCACCGGGACTCTATTTGTATGCTAAAATGCACTAGGAATTTAATTTTGCCGGAAATGCCAAGAGCCAATAAGGCACTCCAGGGATCTTTTACGTGCCGCATAATCATACGACATGGCCGCTGAGGATTTTCTGCATTTTAACGAATAAGAGAAAAGACCAATTATCGGCCAATATGTTAGATTTTACTGATAATGTTAGATTTTTATTGAAAATAGCAGTCCATTCTCAAATGGAATAATGAGAAACTCATAGGCAGTTTACAAATTCTAAATACATCAAACTCTAAATTATATGAATTAAATATAATAAATGTTTAAAAGCAAGTTACTTTGACTTTGCGCTGAAACAAATAACTAGCATAAGCTCATAGTACATTTATCAAAGCATCTCTAGAGAGCAACACAAATTACAAACAGGTTAATATACAGCAATTTTGTTAATAAATTATTGTTCTATTATTGTTCCATTTTTTATTTAGAAAATTAATTTCAGGTGTAACAAAAATTAAAAAGAATTTGCACTTTAACGTAACATCCCGTAAATTCACTGTGTATGTTCTTTAATAATCGCACAGAGAAAAGAATTCTGGTAAGATTTTCGTACAGTATGGTAATGACATTTCTGATAAAATAAAAACAACTTAATTCTGGTTAATAAAACCAAAATATATGGTATTTAAACCATTCATTTTATTATTTTTTCTGTTCATATAGTGACGGTTTAAAGGAAAATCTGGTTTTCAAAATCATAGTACTAATTACTAGAAAACAGGCCTGAAAGCAAGACGGAAAAGAGAAATCACTGGTAGTAGAACTACTTTAATAATAGTTAATTTTTGGGAGGAATAAATCTATTTGTATTAATAAGCAATTCGTGATGTTATTTAATTCTCGAGGAAGAAGCAATTTATTATATTAATTCTATCTGTTAAAAAAAATTGGTAGCTATGGATATTTTATTATTCTCAAAAAAAGGCTAAAAATAAAATTTATTTTTTACCAGTTTTTACTCTTTTCCGTCTTGATATATATGGACTTTCAGCCCTGCTAGATAAAAAAAAAATACAAAACTGAAAATTAAATTCAAACGAATAAATGATTTTATGCCATGCTCTAAGGTATCATGATAAAATTATCAAACGTTTACCACATTTACTAAATTTTATCGGATATTATAAAACCATACCTTCTTATTAATTTTACCAATAGTCATTACCAAAGCGCTTCTGTAAAAATTTTGAGCTTTTTGGAGTTTCCATAAAGCCAGAAACATGTAAACACTTACCATATTCTGGTATTTTGGGCCATATTTTTTTCTCAGTTTGGGATTGTTTTCTGTAGTAAACTCCACTGCACAGATAATGGACCTGGACCACGACCATGCACAACTTCATTTGTACTCTTAGGTGCGGTGACTGGTGCTCGTTAAATCTGTCNCAATTCAGAGGGCGCTGCGCGCGCCACGCACGCGCGATGGCTCTGAAACTTTATTAATTTGCATAATATCCTATAATTGACATTTGCTGCGAATTTCATTTGATTCTGATGATTCCTTCATGGTGTTGCATTTTCTACAAACAGCAGTTTATCATCTTTCTAAATTTTCCTCATCCGTCATAGCGTTTTTGTTTTTAAAGTCAACATTTTTCACAAAAACATTTTGTCATCAAAATATACAGTTGTAGTTTTGTACTAGAACTTTTTTAATATATTAATCCTACAGAAATGAACGATTACCATGATTTGAAAAACAATCATCTATATTTTGAAAAACATTAACCTAATGAAAATAGATTGTATGACTGAATAAGAAGAAATAAAGAAGAATAATAGGCTATTTTAAAATGTCAAATTTCAACTCCTTAGTTGCAGTTCTGAGGGCAGCAGATCTGCTCTCATGGTATTTTTTGGCTATAAGTTCTGCAGATAAATAATTACTACAGCTCTCGAAATAATTATCGAATGTAAATGTCATAATTCCGTGCTACCCCTATACATTTTTCTACTCCTCATTTTAATTTCAAGATCATAAGTCTATTATATTTTTGCACAGTTAAACAAAAGAAGGAAACAGTTTAAGAAGAAAAAAGCACGAAAACAGCTCCTATAATTACAACATTTGCAACATTCCAAGTTATTTAAAAAAACTCATGTTATTAAGTTCGTAAACAAATGTGGGTTTTCAGCTCGTTGAACTTCTACTCTATGATTGAATTTCTGCAGTCTGTTGATCGAGCCGCATGGTATTTTTATCAGTTTAACAGTTAATAGTTCGCAAACTAATTACCGAATGTTATTTATTTTTAAAATTCATTGTACTTTCTTTCTTTCTAGAATATCGTAATTTTAAGTTTACATATCTAATAGTTTTAAAAAAAACGCAAAGTTAAACTTTCAAAACAGCACTAGCTGTTCCAATTTTTTTTATGAAGAGAATGGTGAAATGTTCCGAATAATGTGCAAATAAACAGTATCTATGTTATCATATGAAGCGACAAATTCTACTTAAAGCAATTGCAGAAAAGCGAAACCTCGATTTAAAACTCGTGCAATAGAATGTCATCTTAAAATTTATATACTGAAGCTTCATCAGAGCTACAGATTAAAAATAATAAAAACAAAAGTTTTGAAAACTAATATTTTTCAAATGAAATGAAAAGATTTTTTTGCATACAAAACGAAAAGTGTATCACTCTCCAAAGATGGTATGGGTTATTTTTTGGTGGTAACTCATTTTAGTATTTTTGGTTTGGTGGTTTTGGTTTAAGTTTCTTAGAAAATGGACATGTGCCAGTGTCAAAAAATGCTCAACACATGGAAACAACTTGGGAAATACTGGAAATGTTTAAAAAGTTACAGCAAATTTTAGTTGCAATATTTTGGGAAAATTCTAACTTGTTTTGGCTTCAAAAACGTAGGTGTTGAAACCAAATAAAGATTAAAACCCAATTCTAGAAAGAGTTACCATTATTATTTTGAAATGTACAATGGTTTTAGCTTCACATGTACTCTAATAAATGGTGACAAAATTATCACGTAAAACTCAAGTCGCTAAAATAAAGCGAAGAAAACAATAGGTACATTATTATATCTGTTCTGTTTTAAACCACCTTTCAAAGCAAGGGCTTTAAAAAAGAATAACTAGAATCATAATGATTGTTTTCCTTAGTAAGCAAAAGATATAATAAACTAATTTCTCGTAATATTTATTGAATAAAACCAGTTTACACTGAAATAATGATTACTTTGCTTTCAGTTAAAATAGACTTGTTAAACTTCTCATATTTTTTTCTGCCTACTGATTTTCAAAGAAAAGAAAGATTCAAGAACAAAATGCCTTAAAAAATTCCTTCCTTTTTAAAACTTCTTTTTAATATAAGTAGAAAATAAAATATTAAAGCTTTTGTTCTTTTCAAGTGCCTATAGAAATACCATTTTACTTTTTAGACTTTCTTAACTTTAAAAGTTCTATTCATTTCAAAGGAAATTGACTTTTCTTAGTCTCAGGAGAATTGCGATTGTATTTGCCTAGATTTCCTTGTTCTGAAATAGATTCTGTTCAAAACAGATTATAACTAAAAATGCTTTACGTCCCCCCCCCTTTTACTCGCTCGAATGTTTATTCCACTATAAAATACTTACGCTTCCTTTTTAATTCTAATATGCTAGAACTTAATATTTCTAGGAAATTGGTTGTCATCTTCAGCCTCGGCGAGTTTGAAACACGCAATTTCATTTTTATTTTATTAATCTACAGCTTTGAGCAAAAGTTTTAGTAAAGAAAAAAAATTAAAAAGAAAAAAAGATGATTTAACCCTTAAAATTGTCTATGTCGTGTGACCGATGTAAAAGATGTTAAGTATCAGAAATAGGTAAAATTTTTGCAGATTTAGAACTTTGTTATAAACATTATTAAAAAGAAACTAAATTCGGTTTCTTCAATAAAGTACTAAAAGGCTTTAATTTAGACTAACCGTTCATGGGAAAATGAGTATTCTTGTTACTACAAGTTATTTAGACATAAAGTGTGTTCGCGATGATGAAGATACTCTTTCTGTGTATATATATGCAGTTTTCTTTAAAATGGATCAATGATTGTGTTCTAAATATCAATATAGGGTAAGAACGAACAAAGCAACCACTCTTAAATATGAAAAATCTTTTTTTTTTTTTTTTTCATCTCACAAAGTTATTAATAACTATACCAAAACTAAATAAAATCAATTGGACAAAAAGTTAAGCCTACTTATTCCATCGTCTATTTTTACGTTTAGACAAATATAGAAATCGCCAAGAATAAAAATGTGTATTAAATCAACTCTAACTAATATTATACACATTCTTCTATTAACTATTGATTTAAGCTATTATTATACAATTAAATAAATAAGGATTTGTAATAAAGATAATGATAAAAAATTACTTGGCGTTTTTTTTTCTTCACAACAGACTCTTCGAAAATTAAATTTTGTATTTGAAAATAAAAATTAAAAACTTCTATAGTTTCATTGTTTAAATATAAGAGCGATCGGCAAGGTTTGATCTCTCAAACAAGATGTAAATGCTGTGAATAACAAAAAAAGGTTTAGAAAAAGAAAAGATTCGGTTGCCAAAAAAAAGGGGGAGGAGGAGTTACTTGAGAAAAACAAGAGAAAACATAGCAGTAAAGGTGACAGTGCTGGCTGAACATGACAGATCAGAAAAGATTACATTTCCGATCGCAATGCTGGAGTGGAGTAAAACTGAGATCATTTACTAAAAAATTGTTGTTGTTATCGATGAAACAGGAATTAAGAGAACCAAGATGAGTTGATGTGTCAGTTAAAGAAACTATTTTAACGTTTCCGAAGTTAAATTGATGCTCAAGGCTCCAACAACGCATTGATTGAACTCTTGATAACGGACGTGATAGTCGTGCTTCTTAAAATTATATTTTTTAATTTAATCCGAATTTCCCAATATAACCTAGGTTGGATTAGTAAGGTATAGTCCCAAATATATAAATCAGTCTTCATTAACTTCCAAGTTTAAGTTCAGATAGTCAACTGTGCTCAAGTACAAAAAAATATGCTTTAAGACCAGTTTTGGCACTAGTGTTCTGTAAATTCATCTTTAATATACATCGGATGCTTTTCTTTTTTCTTGCTTGAACAGAATTTTTACTTTTTCGATGGCAAAAAAGTAAAATGTGCAGAAAATGCAGCTTTTCACTTTCCATATTTAAAAGGGCACCAACTAAAATCTGCTACGTAGAATCAATCGAACTTTTCACAAGCAAGCCTCGCTGTGTTAGCTGTCAAAATATATAATTGTAATGTGAGTTAAATACAAAGTTATCCGAAAAAAAGGCAATTAAGTAGTCTGTTGGAAAAGATGAAATTACTTGCCGAACAACCCAATAATTAACCAAATTATCGTCTACTTTATGTAAAATAGTTAATTATAGACCCATTAAACTGTAAAAATAGATACTAAATAATTCTCATTACCAACAAATTTTCACTTCTATTAAGAAATGTAACATATAAAAATATGCTAAAAAAAAGACAATAATATGAATTTTCATGACAACTATAAAACACAGTAACATTGATATAATAATATCAATGTTACAGTGTTTCACAGTTGCAGATCTCACTCTAAAAACAGAACTGTTTTAAATATTTCCAGGAAAGCAGTTTGTGCAACTCTAATTCTTATTCCGTTATTAGGTTTGCATTATGTTGTTACACTTTTTTTTATCAGTGAGAAGATTTCTAGGGATAGCAATTTATGAAACTGTCTCAGATATAGTCACATCATTCTAGGTTATTAATTATGTAAATCAAACTTTTTAATTCATGGAAGTGCCTAATGGAGGATGATAAAAATAATTTATAAAAAAGATTATGCGAGCTAAAATGCGTGCTCAAAAAATTTATAAGTAAGCAGTACTGCTTACGTATTAATTTTACAATTCGCGTGAATTGTTCATACATCGAGATTATTAGAGATTTATATTTGAATCAATTGCCAAGCGTTGATTATATCTGATTACTTTGTCAAAATTATTTCTCAGTTGTCAAAATTATTCATCGTTTTAAACATAAAAAACTTATTGCATAATCTTTATGTAAATATTATATATAATCTTACCATTACTCCGTTCTTTTTTATCCAAAAAATGATTTGCTTTTGATATCAAGTCTCACTAGGGCTAAATTGATGGACCCTTCCAACCAAATTAGTGTTGAATATGAACTTAAAGTGTTCCCTCTTCCAAAGAAAAAATAGTATTACATTATTAACGTCGCTCTAAAGCTACGCTAATATGGGCTATTTTAGTTGTAATCATTTTCTCTATCTTAGCAATTGATGCTAAAGGCAACACCAACCGATAATGAGTTATTGGCGATAGTATGTGACGCTTCAATAGCTAAATCAGCGTTGAAAATGAACTCAAAGTGTTCCCTCTTCCAAAGAAAACAAAAGAAACATACTTTATTTAAGCCACCCTAGAGTTGCACAATAAGTTTTTGGTGACGGTCTACTTGCCTGCACGATGAGCTTAATGGTGACGGTATTGGCAACAACCAGCAAGCAACGTCGAACACTTTGCAGTAAAACAGTTTAATGAGATTTAATACCGCACACCCTCAATCTCTTCACAGACTTTTCAAAGAGATCACCTACTCGCTCACTGACCGCTTCCAGTAATGTTTAACATCAGTGTTCTACCAGGAACCACGTCTTTTCTATCAAGTCAATGTTAGACAGAAGGGTTGTTATTGCATTGTGTTGAATGCGTGAGATTCAAATAATTTCTCCTTAGACCTGACTCTCCTAATAAAAGATGAACTCTGGAGAAAAATTGCTTTCCCCCTACTCAAAGGTCGAAAATTATTATTATTATTGTTTTTTTTAATAGTGCCTTTAAAACTTAATTAAATATCAAAAGCAATGTTACAAAAAGAATAAAGATGAAAAGTTTTAAAAGCATTTTTGTAGACTGAAAAGGTTGAAAAATTAATTGACTGCGATTCTTAAATAAAAAAAATCAGTTGACAAGCCCGTAATGTACACATTACATGTTAAAAACTGAATCTAGAAGTTTCTTGACTCACACTGGAGGAGCATAAGCGTATCTTTGGGGGGTTAGGGGTCATATGAGGAACCTTCTCCCTCAATAATTTTTCAAAATTTAAGAGCTATTTTGAAATGTACTTCTTATTTTTAAAAAAACCAACAAAAAAATTGTTTTTTTCATTTAATAAAAAATTTATAACTTTAGATTGTTCATCAATAAATAGTTTAAATAGATTGCTAGTTTGGATAGCGTTTCAACAAACGAAATAATTTTATGTTAAGCGCTGTTATGTAAGTGGTATTTTCAAATCATTCTAAGATTTTTGAAGAATTATATCGATTAATACTTAATGATTTCAGTATTAGTTTACAATAGTGGTCACTAGTTATTTAGTTTAATTTATGCTCGATATAATTTAATAAATTACAAGTATTTTCGATTAACATGCATAGTGTAATATTTCTTAAAAACAATTAAATTTTGTGTCGAAAGTTTTTAGTATCATCTTAACTTATTTTTGTCCTGTAGCGTTGAACAACTTCCAGCTTGTTTGGAACTATAAATTTATATTTTGATTTGTTCCAAGTATAAATTTCTAAGCATAATTTGATGGAATACTGATGTTAATTATTCTTTTAGCTTTTAACCAATGAGTTCCATTTATACCAAATATATCCTTTTTTCATTACTGACGAATTTTCGGTGTGTTTCAGTTAAATGTATTCTAAACTGTATTATTTGATTTTGAAAAACTAGCACTAGACTTGGAGGAAAATATTGCTCTAAATGCTTGAAAAAATTAAATTAAATTCCCCATTATTAAACATAGTGAAAATGCTATTCTTTTAGACTTTAAGGGAATCTCATATTAAAGAATTACACTGTTTAAAATTATAAAAAAGTGCAATGCGCAAAAAAGGACCACACTGAATAACTTTTGATATCAAAAGCTATTCATAGGATATCTAATCAATAGATCTGCACATTCTAGGACTCAATTTTTAAGGCTTGAGGGGATGACTTCAAATATGCTTATTAATAAAAGTAGACGATATTTTAAGTTACGAAATCAAACACAACATAATTTAGTCAAGAGATCAATGGAAAGTTATGACCTCTTAATGTTAATTTAACTTTTTGCGTATTTCGAAAAATCTGGAAAACGTTTCAAACGAATTAAAAAGTAATTTGCAAACAATTATAAAATTTGTTTATCCGAAGATGAGTCTGTGCAAAAAATGACCTCTAGTAAATATTTATTATTTTTTATCACGTTATTTAATAACAGTCAAAACAATTTTGAAGTGTCAGGTTAACAAAATTTCATGTAATTTTAAGAATGCAATTTAAGATTGCAAATTACAAAATTTGAGTGAAATCGGTTGATTTGTTCCTGAGAAATTTAATTCTAAATAAATTCATATTTTTTAAATTTGATATCTCGGAAATTATTTGACTGATTTCGCAGAAATTTTGTATTTTGCCATGTACACTGGTGTAAAATATTAAGAAAATCTGCAGACCTGGTCGATTATAACTTCTGGGACCAATTTTAGTGAAATTCGACGTGTACATACATTGATACAATACAAAACAAATAACCATGCGTGTGATTGTAATACACACGCATGATAGTGCGTAACACTCGTTGGAGTCGGGAGCCATGAAACAGCGGTTGCAGAATAAACAAAAAAAATAATTATAAAATGGTTTAATATCTGTATGGCCCCTCATACAGACATACAGGTCTTGCAGCGTGATTTCATGCTTAAAATAAGGCAGTTTATCATTTCCTGTTTCAACCGGTACCACTCGTTCAGCAACTCCGTTTTCATTCCCTGGATGATTCTCGGAGGGACGTAGCCAGTTGAAACTGCCCTACCCAGAGTGTCCCAGATATGCTCTATATTGTTGAGGTCTGGAGATCTGGCCGACCTATCCATTCGGCAAATATCATCACTCTCTAGAAATTCGTCGACCAGAAGAGCTCTATGTGGCGTTGCGTTATTGTCCATTAAAATGAACTCAGGGCCAACTGCACCCCTGAAAAAGCGAACATAGGGCTCCAAAACTTACTCCCTATACCTCACACCAGTCACAACGCCTCTTTCAGAAACATGAAGAGGTGTGCGGCCATCCAACATGATGCCTGCCCAGACCATTAAACCTGCTCCGGCATAATGATAGGCTTCGCTGACATTGGAGGGTCGGTAGCTGGTCCCTGGTTCTCCCCATATGAACGTACTGCGAAAATCGGTGATAACCGGGACTCATCCGTGAAGAGAACGGTAGCCCGTTGATCAATACTCTAATCTCTATGCTCTCTGCACCATAATGAACGGACTCTTCTGTTTGTAGAGGTGAGCGGGATGCAAACAGCAGGTCTTCTTGCAAACAACCCTCTTTCATGAAGTCGCTTAGAAACAGTCATCCTTGATACACGAGTTCATGTGACTGCATGCAAGTCACGAGAGAGATCACTCTCGATAGATCCGGTATCCTGGAACTGTTTCCATAAGTTACCCGCGACGCTGGGCGTTAAATTGAACTCTCTACAAATCTAGATCTGAAATTGGTCTGCTTCTAACCTTCCCACAATTCGCCACCTCATTCCACCATCTAAACGTTAGTGGTTACTCATTTTAATTTTTACAATTTGAATTTAACCCTTTACTGCAAAATGACACCAAGAAATTTGCCGAGGTGTGCCAGCGAACGAAATGCGTCTTAACTTACGCGCACTTATAAAGCAAGTTTCTCTACTGGCTCCGAATACACACACGTGTACCCTTCCTTATTTGATGCACAGGATTTGCATTTTTGTCTAGAAGCAGGGAATTTATATTCAGTTGAGTTCTTCTCATGAAATTCCATAGAATATGCAAATTCTCTTAATTTATTTCACCAGTGTGAAATTACATTCGTTAAAATTATGCAAAAAACTATCTCCTTTACCATTTAAAAATTTTTCGACTGTAAATAAATAAAGTTATAAAAATATTTGTGCTGAAAGTTATTTTAAGCATGGGATTAATTATGTTTAGACAAATGAATTTCATATTTAAGCGGGAAAAAATCTTCCACTCGTTTAGAGTTCTAGAAATGGGCAAAATACGCGTAAAGTAAAATTAATATTAAGGGATCCAAACTTTGGACCGTTCTCCTGACCAAAATATTGGAAACAACTATTCCCAGACAGCGGCGAACCCCTATATATTGGGGGTTTAGTGAATTGAATCCGCCAAAAATAAGGTTTGTTTATCCAGATAAAGTACATTTTCGTTCCTCAATTTATAACTTGAAATATCGTCCATTATCATATTTGAAGTCATCCTCTTGAACTATTAAGATTGAGTTCTTGAAAGTGAAGATCCGTTGATATGATCAAAAAGTTAATCAGGGTGGTCCGTTATTTATTTTGAACACTGAACATTATGGTGGATCTGATTTTCCCACAATTTTCCAGATAATAGTTAAAAATGAACTTGTCAATAAATTTTTATGCATTTAAGGTCTGAGGGAAAAACGATCATAATACTAACTACAAGCCTATACTTATTTTATCTATACTCTTCCCTTATTGAAGATATATTCTGTGATAGTTAGGATTATATTAGGTTTTGTACTATTTTTCAATCGCAGCTATACATGATGTTGATTAGAAACCTAATTCCTATAAGAGCAATTATTAAATATTGAAAAAAGCGATATATAATATTAAAAAAAGCGAAAATATTAATAAAAGCTAAATATTAAAAAACTCCAGGAATAAAAATTCCAAAAAAATAATACATCCAAAATGTTTCCTAATTACTGTTTATAATACTCTGAGAAACAGAAAAATTGATTTTGTATATTTTTAAAGAATGTAAAACTATCATTACCTTGGCTCTTAACAGAAAACACTTATAATTGAGAAATTTTGCCATATATATTTTTTTTAAATTTTTTCTAAAGAAAATAAAACCTCAAAACTCAGACTCGTCATTGTTTTACGATGTGCCATGAATACATTACAAAATCCGTCATTGTTCCATGAAGTTGTTGTACTTGTAGTTCATTTACGTCGCACTAGAGCGGCACAATGGGCTATTGGCCATGGTCTGGGAAACATCCCTGAGGATGATCCGAAGACATGCCATCACAATTTTGATCCTCTGCAGAGGGAAGGGCACCCCCGCTTCGGTAGCCCAATGACCATCGCGCGAGCATTGCTGCATGAAAGTTTTTAATTATTGCCAATATAGTAATAGTTTTTAATTCCTGTGTTATGTACAAAAAACTAATACTAAAATCAAAGACAGATATAAAATTGTCTCTGCATCTTTTAGAGTTAAAATTTTAATATCTATATTTTAAAAGAAAAATTTTATTAATGTCATTTATGTTTAAATTTGTGCGTTATTTTAAAATTTATAAGAGGTTTCTGTCATTAATAAATTCTAACTTGTTGTGAGCCTGGAATAAATTTCAGAAAATTAATATCACAACATTAATAATGTGTAATCTTTACCATATTTTGAGTGGTATTCTTTATATGGCCATATTTGTGTAAAATATCATCGTTGGTTATTTTTTAGGTAGCATCTTGCAGAGCATAGCATGCCTACGGAGTCTTCAATATTCTTTCAAAATTTAAATTAATAAAACGTGATTGTAAACACTACAAGTATAATAATATTTGATGGCGATCTTTTTCACGTTTAGGCATAAAAATCAATCGGAAGTAGTAGCCCGGGAGTCTTACGACGAATTTAAACCCGTAGAGCCATCTGCGTTTAGCTTTACATGTTCAACAGTCCATTTAGTAGGCTGTAATTCCAAGTTCAGTTATGAGTAAAAGTTGAAGTATATACTTTTTCCTATTTTTCTTTTTAAAGTTGATAAGCTTTTTTGTGCTTTGAATAGACAAAAATAAGCACTCATGATTCACCTTCTTGTGCTCAAGATAAGCCAAGAGATAAACAAACGACTTTAAATTTTGCCGTTGTGGAATGCTTCAGCACTTTTTGTCTGGTTTGTTGTTTTTTATTCTAAATTAATTGATAGAAATTACTTTTGCATTCTAAATTATCTAATGTTTAATTATTTTCTATATAATATTTTACAATATAATTGGTGTAACAAATTGAAACAATATTTCCATTTACCGGTGAAGTATATTTGTTTTGATCAGTGTAGTGATAAGCACGTAAAAATTTACTTCAAGTACAGGTTATTGCTTAGGCTATCAAAATATATAAAACTTTCTCTATTTATAAATTATTTTCTAACCTTAAGATTCGCTAGTAAAATATCATGTTTTTGTTTTAATATCATTTTAATACTATTTTTCTCTCTACGATCATTTCACTACGAATCTTGTGATATATAAACATACATAAATATTATTTGTATCCATATTTTCAGTTTAAAGTTTTTTTTAAAAATAAATAACAAAGGATACATTAAAAACTTCTAGGAAATATTTTACTTTTCTCTAACTTTTTATTTAAATACTTATACACAGATGTATTTATAAATACTTATATTGGTACCAGTGCCCCCCCAAAAAAAGGAATGTACGAAAAAGGAAACAAAAAAAGGAATGTACGAAAAAGGTAGGGAATTTTATAGAATTGGAAAAATCAGGGAATTTAATTAAAATAATTAAAACATCAGAGAAAAAGAATTTAACTTTAAGGTACATTAAAGTTCCCGATTATTTCTTTAAGAAATTGACTTGTAATGAGGTTCTAAGATTTATGCAATTTTATTTGCAAGTAGAAAGTATAAGTGTTTTGTAATATATTTTAGTTATAAAGATACATTATAACTGAAAAAAATGATTATGAAATTTATGTTACGGATTTTAAAAATCAAGAAAATTTGATATTATTAATCTGTAAAAGTCACAGAATTTTTTTCTTTGTTTCCACTGTAGTATAACTTGTAATCAGGCCAGCCATTATTTTTTTCCAATTACTAGAAACCTTTGACATCAAGGCGATTGTAGTTAGCCCTGACGGGTATTGATGCTAAAATATTCTCTTTCATTAAAGTCAATAAAAATATTTCCTTATTAGAAACCTGTTTCCTTTTATTGAAATTTTTCAAGCAAGAAATGAAATTGCCTAGGTTTTTTACTTGGAATTAATTAATGATAAATGTTATTAACTTGCCCAATGATGATTACAAGTTTTGCCTTTAGAGTTTGTCCCATTTTGGGATTTTTTTTTTAGTTTCTATTTTGCCACTTTCTAGTAATAACCAGGTAGGGTGCCAATAAGTCGATCTTCTTTATTTATATTAGCAAATTTATTTACTCTACATAGTCATTTTAGTGCCTTTTTTATCATTTAACTTTATCTCCTACAATTTTGTCCTATTAGCCTGAAATTTATTTGTTTTTATTAATTTTTGCAATTTGTTTTTATTTTAATCTTTGCAATTCTGGCTAACCAGGAAATGCAGGAATTCAAATATATTTAAAAAAAAAAATTAATATAAGTATAATAAAACTGAAGCATGTTCCAAGTATTTTAATTTTTTTTTATTTAATCTTATTATGTTTCTCAATTTTAGATTGAATAACAGTTTTCAACATTCTTGTTACTTGTATGAAAACTTGCATGAAGGACATTGGTGAGCTTAATGAATGAACAGAACTTGACAGCTTACAGAAAGCAATAAAAATCAGCAAAGGTAAGCTATTAATTTTAAAGTTTTAAATATATGATAAATTTATAAATATATTTTATATCATTTGCTTTACACTTAAAATAAGAGAATTTCTAGAAAACACCATTTATTTGATTTTCAATAAGCTTACAGTTTTTCATGTGAGCCATTGTGACGTATCGTCTGTGTCTGCTTTTAAACATCATGTTTTTTTATTATTTTTTTTAAATTTATTTATTTTCTTTAAAAATTGCACCATTTGTTTATGAACATCAGAAATTTGTGGAGAATTTTTCCCTTAAAAACCATAATACATAATAATTGACAAGTTTTTGCATATTTTTTTTATTTATGAAGTTTTATGGAATAATTATATTGTTCTTGAAATATCTTTACATTATTTGATTATTAAACATTGTGCATTTAATCATATGTTTTTATGGCTTGAAAATTGTTCTGTAACATAAATCGAGAATAGAGAAACATTTCTTTGTTATTAAAATAAGTTTTTTCCTTTTCAGGCTAAATATAATAAGTATCACTTTAATAGCAATATATTATCTAACTACTTTTCTCATACTGTAATTTTTATATATCAATGAACTTTTGAAGAACTTAACAGGTTATTAAATCTCTGGAAAGCTGTACGTAGGAATTTTTAGAAGATTTCTTTTATTATATATTCTGCCTATACACACATTATGTAGCATTATAGAATCAAACAAACTTTCTGAAAGACCCAATATCATTGGGCGACATATTATGTTGAAATCAGGAATGTCATAATAACATCTGATTAAGAATATGGGAATTTGAAAAATTCTGTGGGAAGGGACTGATAAAATGATAAATTACTGCCAAATAAACCCATCATCAAACGACAAGAAATTGTGATGGAATCATATGAAATTAAACAGGTTAAAATGTTATGACGCAAATTTTAAATTCGCATATCGTAACAACATTGTATTAAAAATATCGGAATTTGAAAGACCAAGGATCAAAAATGATAAGTAGCTTCCTTAAAAACTATGACCTAACAACATGTAGCTATGATGGAATCATCATCAATTAAACATAGAATATTGTGATACCTCTAATTCGAATTTCACTCGTTGTAACAACATAATATTAAAAATTTTGGAATTTGGATAACCAAGTGAAAGGACCAAGAAAATGATATATAACTTTTTAAAAAAACTATCATGCAATAACCTGAAATTACGATGAAATCCAATAACCTGAAGTTACGATAAAGTAACAAATTTATTATTCTATTAAATTGTCACAAAGTTATGAAATTAAACATCTAAAAAAATAGAGTTCAAAAACTCAAATTCAAATTTCGAATGTAGTAATAACATCATATTAAACACATTGAAATTTGGAAAATCATGTAAAAAGTGCTAAAAGATGAAAAATGTCTTCAGAAATAACAATTATCAAACAACCTGAAATTGTGTTGGAATTTTTATGAATTGAATATGTCAACAGTCACTTGTCTTTACAATATCCTATATATCTTAATTTGAAAACCACATGAAAACAGCTGAAAAAATGCTGAATGAAGTATCACGAAATGCCGTGAAATTAAATGCTTCAAATAGTAATAGCTCTAGTTCCAGTGCTTTTTGGTGTTATTTTGATTTAATTTCAAGATACAGTTCTATCATCTTGAATTTTTAGCTCTTCACATATTTTAAAATGTATACATTTATCAATATATGAATTAATTAGTGATTTTGTACAAGATATTTTTTAAAGTAACATACCTGCATACATATACCTTTTCTCTCCGAATTGGAGTATGTGACTTCTATCATTGCTTTCCATCTTACCCTATTTGTGACCAGATTTTTTGCTTCTCTCCATGTCTTTCTTATTGTTTTCTATTTCCCTAGGAGTTTGAATCAAGAACTTGTTTTGCTTTAAATTTTTCAGGTTTACGTAGAACATGACAAATCAATTTCCATTAATGCTTTCTAATTTCCAGATCAAGTGATTTCTGTTTTGCTCTTCTAAGTATTTCTGCATTACAAATTTTATGAAACCCGTTGATACGAGAGTTTCTTCTTAAACAGTTAGACTTGAAGTTTTTCCACGATATTTTTATTGCTGTGCCATGTCTGAGATCCATATAGTAGGACAGATTTATCATTAGTATTGAAAATTCTAATTTTTATTAAATTTGTTATGTTTTTGTTTTTCCAGAATTTATTGAGAATAGCGTAACTGCTTCGGGCTTTTGTTTAATCTATTTAGCATGTCTTCATTAGTTCCTCCTCAGTTGTTAATATTATACTTCCAAGATACCTAGAACTGCTTACCTCCGCCAGTTTATTATTTTTTTAAAATATGTCATTTAATTGTTTAAGATTAATTTTCAAAATTTTAGTTTTATTTTGGTTGATAATAAGCCCCATTTTCTTTATCTCAATGTTTAAAATGTTTGCATGTTTTGAAGGGTATTGGTAGTAAACATAAGTCGTTTGCAAAATCAAGATTAGAGAGGTATTCAGCAAGGTTCCATCTTGTACTCATTTTATTCTTTGATACTTTTTCATAATCCAGCCAATAGCAATTGAAAAGATTGTTGGAGAAAGTATACAACCCTGTCTAACACAAGAATTAACCTTGAAGTATTATGATCGTTTTTCGGCATAGATAAATCGTTTATTGTAAAATTGGTGTTTATATTTAAAATTAGTGCAGAATTTTACTTCACAAATCTATGAAATTATTGTGGTTAGTATTGTCTGTATCAATTACATTTATAAATATATTAGAATTACATTCTTAATCTCGTTTTTAATTCTTTTAATTTTGTTTGACATTATCTTTCATGTCTTCATCTTTCATGTCTTAATCTGGAAATAATTAACTTAGTTTGTCTTCTCCACCCACAAGTTATAATAAAAATGAGAGGCTTGATTTACTCCTTGTAGTAAGATTTAATAATGAAAAACTATGCACAATATGACTATTTAATTTTTATGTAAAAAAAGTTGAGAAAATAAGTAAAAATCGCTGCCAGATTTAGTGCACTAGAATTTTAAACCATATTTATTACTGTATTCAATAGTAACTTTAGCTGCATCACAAGTATACCTACTCACTGTACTAGTATAATCGAGCTATGCTTTTTACTATATTATATGGGGTTTATTACATAGTTTTGATTTTTGTACTATTGCATATAAAATGAAAATAGAAACAATCAAGAAAAAGATTATCAAGCTTTTAAATCAGCTATGATATTTGATTATGCTACATTGTAATTTATTTTATATTCTTTTTTATTCAAATGTATTTAAATTGTTTTGATTTAAGTTGTACAATATTAGAAATAAAGTTTTGAAGCAACAAATTTTTTTCGAGTTTAACAAAGCCGTACTAGCTTTTTAGCTTTATTTACTTAATCTGTAAATAAATTTGACTTTTACTTGTGTGCAACATATTTGATTATGATATTTTTGTGGAATTCTGTGTTATTATTTGACTTTAAGTAAAGTATTGAAAGAAACTACAGTTATTTTAATATCTTAAGAAATTTATTAAATGTATTTTTTTTTTCAAGCTTCAAATAGGAAATATCAAAATTTTGCTGTTGCAGAGGGAACATTGTGTTAGACATTTTTCTGTAAAATACACTATATGCTTTAAATATTTAAAACTGGAGTGTTATTTTAATTTTCTTATCTAATGATTGTAAATTTCAATGTATTAAAAAAATTATTGTTGAAATAATTTCAGGAAATTAAATACTACTAAATATAAAGCAACAATTTTCAATATATTTTTTACAGGGTGCTTAGCATTTTTAAAAAGTGCTTAAAGGTGTTCTCTTTTGATTTGCGTTTTTTAAAAGCCCTTAGAGGTACTTTTTTTATTCGAGGTTTGTAAGAAGTGCTTAATTTTCTATCTTTTAAAAATAGATTTTTTCTCTGCTGTATCGATTATCATTCTAAATTGCAAAAAATTCATGATTTTCACAATTTTCTCTGCAATATTTATCAGAAACTAGCTATTTTATCATCAGGGATGAGATTCTTTCGCGGATTTCCGCTTTTTTTCAGATTTTTCCATTTTTCCCGCTAATTTCCGCTAAAATTTTTTTTTGCCCAAGTTAAAATGTTTTATGAGGAATTTAATTTTCCGCGGAGGGAAATTGTTGAAGTCCCTTTTCCTCCCTCTGAAGTTTCTCNTGCTGTATCGATTATCATTCTAAATTGCAAAAAATTCATGATTTTCACAATTTTCTCTGCAATATTTATCGGAAACTAGCTATTTTATCATAATTATGTATATTTTTTAAAATTTATTTTATTTTATGTTTATAATTTAGGAATTTTAAATGATAAAAAAAATTAATAATAGAATGCGCAAGCTTTCTTGTAAGAAGTGCTTAATTTTCTATCTTTTAAAAATAGATTTTTTCTCTGCTGTATCGATTATCATTCTAAATTGCAAAAAATTCATGATTTTCACAATTTTCTCTGCAATATTTATCGGAAACTAGCTATTTTATCATAATTATGTATATTTTTTAAAATTTATTTTATTTTATGTTTATAATTTAGGAATTTTAAATGATAGAAAAAATTAATTTTTAATACTGCACAAATCCTAATTATAATTTTTTTTGGAAAGTTTTTAAATAAATTTTTTGAGTGTTTAAAAAATACTTAAAAGGTGCTTATTTTTTATTGAAAAATCTGTTTTTGGTGTGATAAAATAATTTTTTTTTATCAAAACATTTCAAATTTATTTTTAAAAGGTACATTATAGACAAGGTAAAGGTATTTAAACTGTGGAAATTGTTTTGCGAATATAATAATAAATTTTTGATATTGAATTTCAAAAATTCTTTTGTGTGTGGTGTCATCCTCTAATTCTCTTTCATTTCTTTTTTTATAGAAAAATGAATTCTTTTCCAGTAGAGGCCATAAGTGTAACCAATGATAAAAAGAGAATTCAAGCTCTTCAAAGCTCTTTTGAAGAAACATTTAAATCCACGCCTTCTTTTTTTGTAAGGAGTCCAGGAAGGGTTAATCTAATTGGAGAGCATATAGATTATAATGACTTTCAAGTTCTTCCTATTGCTATAGAACAAAGTATATTAATAGCTGTTGGTGATAATAAGGAAAAGCAAATTAATATTCAAAATGTCGATGAAAAGTATCCTTCCATCTCAATTGCCTTTGATGAAATTCAGAAAGAAATGAGTAAGGGCATGTCATGGTACAACTACATCTTTGCAGCAATTCTTGGCCTCGCTGACAAATTTCAAATTGCTCCCAGTTTTAACATGCTTGTATCAAGCAACCTGCCGCCTGCTGCTGGTCTTTCCAGTTCAAGTTCATTGGTTTGTGCCTCTGCAATGGCTGTTGCTTATAAGTGTCACCTACATGAATTGTAAGCTATGTTTAGTATTTGTTTTGTTTTTTGGTCATTATTAAATTTGCTCTTACATTGTTTAGTTATGATAAGTATCAGTCTGTAACTCTGTCACAAAATGGATTGTCATGAAACAAAGCTACTTATGCACTGTAAATAGCATTTTTAATGCAGTCCAACCATTAAATGCTAAAATTATTGTGTGCAAAATTCAAATGAAAACTGAGTTGTCAAAATTGTTAAATTGTCAATGTTTAAATATGCATATATAAATAAATAATTTCTAGTTCATATTCCATGGTGCGTCTACTGAGTGCATTAAAGAAACAAAAGGTAATTTTTGGCATTAGACACCAAACATTTTTAATAAGATTGAAAATATCTGAGTTTAATACCTGTATTTTAATAGTCTAATATTTTTTCCCTCTTAAGCTGATCTGGTAACATAAATGAGAGCCGAACTTTTCCGAAAAAGTAAATAAATGGAATTATAATAATAATGAACAATTTTTTTTTTTTTTTTTTTTTGCAGTAAAAGTAGATTTAATAAATTACCCGAGTTAGATCTTATGATCAATATGCAAGGAAATATTTTTACCTTGTTAATCTAAATGCTGGTTTACATGAATGATATTTTTATTGTTGCTCAAACTCTTAAATATGCATTTATTACTTTAGTTCATCAGGCAGAAAAAAAAACTGCTTCATTTAAAAAAAAAAAAAAAGAAGATTTATCCTGACTGTTGTGTATCAGAGACTTAAGCCTTTACTTTATGGAATGAGGGAACTTGTAAGCATTTTAAAATAAAAGATTTTGCTTTGTAATCTTGCATATGGGTCACTTGGTGTAGCCAAATTTACAGGATTACAAAGACTTAAATGGGTTGGTTGCTCCAGGATATCGTAGCTGTTAGAAAAACTTTCTTACAAAAACCCATAAGTATAAGACCTCAAAAATGACTCCACTGAAATAGATCAATTCAATTGAAAAAGTTATTAACATTCTTAAGGTTAAAAATTGGAGAAAATTGTGCCAATGCATAAGAAAACTTAAATTTCAATTAGGCTTAAATAAAGTATGTCATTTTCCCCCTTTAAATAATTAATACAAATGAGATGTCAATAATAAACTCAATTTTCATATCAAATTACAATGTAAAAATTAAACAAAGAAATAACTGTGGCTTTATTTGTGAGTGACTACAGTGTTTTCATCATAGAAGAAAAATGGGTGAGAATTTCTCACCCTTTTCTTAAAAACAGGGTGAGTTTTCAAAAAGTTAAGTGATATTTCCAAAAACTGAAAAAATACAAATAGACTTGGAAAAAAAATCATTTCTTTTATTATAATACATTTTTAACGTCTTCTATTTTCTAAAGCATTGAATATTTTTGCTGCATCATCATAGAAGATTTTGCCTTTACTAGGTATTTGTCCATCTTACATTAGAGTGCATAAAAAAATTTGAGCGTCTTACATGAAAAACCATACCTAGAGTAAACACGTGATTGCAGAGAAATGTGTTCTGAAAGGGGTTCCGTGGTTCGGAGGGGTTGTGTTCTGTTGTTCGAAAAGGTTCTGAACAATACCTACTGGTAAATAGGGAAGCTAGATAACGGGGCAAGTGTTGAAAATAATGAAGATCCAGGAAGAAAAGTGAAACGGATTTTATTCTAAATGACGTAATTCGAAACTTTTTCCAAAATGCGAGAATTTCGCGAATTTTGAAATTGATTTATAGAACACGCGAATTTCTCGCGGTAATCATTTTTTAATGCGAGAAAAGAAAAAAATATGCGAGATTCTCGCGTTCTCGCGCTGTAGTGAAAACACTGGACTAGTATAATGATTTTTTATGATAGTTATTTTATAACTAGTTATTTATTTATTGGTTTATTTTCTAATCAACAGTATAAATTCGAAACGGTAAAGTTAATGAAACATTGTCATTCTGTCACGAAGCTATAGTTTTGTTTTTATGTTTCTACGTCCTTAAAGTGGTGTGCAAATTTCTTCGTGAAACAGACAATTTTTTCTTTGTTTTCTTTACCTACTACATAGATAAGAAACATTGACTTTTATTCCTTATAAGAAATTATTAGTATTGAAGACATCACTGGCATTTTTTGAATTAAAGAATATCAATTATTCTTAATTTTTATGCTATTAAGTGCATTAAGATTAATCCAATATGAAAAAAGTTAGCTTATTAATTAAAAGCTTTATTTTGAGTTTGATGTTTACTTCATACTGTTTTTATGAAAACTAGCTTGTAAATGGAAAAAAATTCAGTGAACTGTTTATATAATGCGCTGGGTTCTTGCAAAATATGATAACAACGAATGTTTCTAAACATCGTAAACCTTATTCAATTATTCTTATAGGCATGGGATAGGAAAGTTTGAATTGGCTGAATTGTGTGCAAATGCTGAACAATATGTTGGTACTCGAGGAGGTGGTATGGATCAAGCAATTATTTTCCTTGCAGATAAAGGTTCAAATGTTTTTTTTTTTTTTTTTTTTTTTTTTTTTTTTTTTTTTNTTTTTTTTTTTTTTTTTTTTTTTTTTTTTTTTTTTTTTTTTTTAATTTTTGCTTGTTGATTTGTGCCAATTTTGTACTTGTGGTCATTACTAGTTATATTTTTTTATCATGCTGTCATTGGTTTTATTTAGTTCTTAGCATCATTCATTAATCGTGACTGTTGCAACTATTTAAGAAAATAAAATAAAAACTACTAATATAACTATTTTTTAATTTAATTCCAGATAAGTAAATTAACTGTGACTACCAATTCTTCCTCTTGATTATATCCTTCATATGAACCTAATTTCTATTAAATGTATTTTATAGTCAATAATTGTTGAAATTATAAATATTTTACTCCTCTGTAATACACATTAGAAATTAAATGATTTTACTATAAATTTCTTCTAACTACTACATCAGTTAAAGTCCTAATCAATTAATTTTCATAATATGGTTACTTTACATTCACCCTTTTAATTTTCTATGATTCATTTGTCTCAAAGTAAATTTGGAAAACTCAGAATAGTGCATTTTTTAAGAATGAATCTTTATTTGTATTTTAAATTTTTTTTTTAATTTTCTTTTGATAAACAAAATGTCAATCAAAAGTATGTATGCCTTATCATTTACGAGCTAAAAGACATTTTTTCTTTAATTGATTTTTCAAAAAGTTTTAATTTTCTTTTAAAAAAAAGGACTTTTTGATTTAGGATGTGAGTACATGTTATCCTTGGAGCATGTTAGCTTATGGAAAAGATTAAAGTTAAATGTATTAATTTCATCTAAGTTAGGACTGTTTAAACACCTGCCCTTTTCTTCTTTCTTTTTTTATGTTGCTGAAATTCAAGGTTATGCATAAAAAAATTTTAAAACCATCAAATAAAAAAATATTAAATGACAAATTATTTTTGAATACATGAAACTGAAATTTGTTCCTTTCTTTATTGAAAAAAAAATGGTTATTTGCGTTTTTATATTAAAATATCAATGCTTATATTGTTAATATTATCTCTGATTTTACATAAAAAATATTTTTTGTTGCTATCACCTAATAAAAATATGTTATTAAATTGCTAGCTTAAATAATGCACTCATTCAATGTTAACATTTTTGTGTTGCAGGTTATGCCAAAAAAATCTCCTTCAAGCCTCTTCGCTCTGTAAATATTCACTTGCCAGAAGATTTGCAGTTCATTGTTGTGAATTCTGGTGTGAAAAAAGAAAAAGCTTTATCGAGTGACTTCAATAAACGAGTCGCTGAATGTATACTAGCTGGCAAGGTTCTTTGTAATTTTAAAATACATTTTATATGTTCTGTATTGCTAAAACTTATACCTTGGAAAACTCTGCTGAGTTAAGAGGATCCTAATGGATAACTAATGTGTCAAATTTTAGTATGGTTGTTAATTGTTTTGTTGTTCCTTTTTATTACTTAAGAAAATTATTCAGTGTTTAAGCAATAAACAACTTATTCTTTTTTTTTCTTTTACTGACAAAGATTTTTTAATAAAATTAGCATTTTGAAAAAATATTTAAAAAATAATAAATGCTAAGAAAGTGAAAAGAATTTTGCCTTCATCAGGTTTTAAGCGAAGGTTTTTTTTTTATTAAAACCGGGTTTTGGCTTAATTGCCTGAGAGTTAAAACATTTGTTTTTCTTCTTTTTTTTTACATAAAAAGGAATTTAGTATTTCAGCAATTAATAACTGGTATGATTAAACTTCTTGTAGGATCTAAAAGATCAGTGAATGCTATATAAATACGTTTTGTAAATATTATTTATTTCATTTTAATCCATCTCTGAATAGAATACACGTTTATAAGATTAGTTTGGTTTTTAATTATATATCATACAAAACATTCATTTTTATTACTGTGGTGTTATTTATTTCTCCTTTATTTGTGTAGAATTTCAGCTTTATTTTTTCTTTTACTTTTGAGGAATTTTGTTGCTAGTGGTTCAAACTCCAAATTGTTAAAACTATCTGCATGTGGAAAATTGAAAAAATTAATTTAATTAAAATGCCAAAGAGTAAAAATATCTCTTTTTTCAAACATTAAAAGGTATTAAATGTTTTAGCAATAAACGATTAATGTAATTACACTTCTTGTGAGAGCTTAAAGATTAGACGCTCACAGTTTAAAAAAAATCCCGAAGAATAATGGAACAGATTCCCAATTATTCCAGAAGTATTAAAGCTGCGGTTAAGATAAATAAAAATTGAATGTCCAACTTCTGAAATAAACTAAAGAGCAGAAGGTTATTCTTCATATTAGATGTTGAATTGTAAATTTCAAATTTTGCTATTGAAAGAACGATTCACTAATTTGTTAAAGTTTGTAGGAATTAAAGCAAAAAAATATGATACTATACAATTGCAGTTAATTATTCAGTTTTAAATGTACAGTGTGCAAAATGTTACACCCTCTATAACTTTTTATCGAATGATTAGATTCTTATGCACTAAGATGTAGCTCTGATGGTTCGAAGGGCTTGGTCTTTTAAGTATGCTTATTTATTAGTTCAAATGATATATGATGTATGTTAGAAAAATCTGAAGGAAAAAGTATTTTCTTTTAACTTCATACTTTTCCTCTTAGCTTTCCCCAAAAATCTTGAAACTGGCAGTTATGTCAAAAATATGCTTCTAATAAATTAATCAAGAGAGCATTTACAATTTTATAATGCTAATTTTAATCTTTCACAGTTTGCATTTACAGCAAACTTTTTGCAGACAGTTGTAAAATTCCTTGTTAAGATGCTAATTTTTTTTCTTCAAAAAATCATTCTAAATATAATAACAATAAAAATAAGTTTGATTTGTCAGATATAAATAATTATGTTTATTGAATTTCATGACTTTCTGAGAAGTACCATTTTAATAATAGTTTTTTATTTATTTTTCTGTCGCTATTAAATTTGTGCATTCAAATTTTAAATTCTGTCAGTTAATATGATATAGTTTTTTTTATAAACAAAAAAAGAATCGGAAATTGAAATATATGTGGCAAAAAAAATATGTTGGTTTAAATAAATAAAAACTTTTTTATCTAAACATCTATATCTTAAAATATTATCTATTCAACTCTGGAACAGCAAGTTCCTTTCACAGTGCAAAAAAAACCACGGTAAAAACTGTCCTTTTGAAAATGAGTTTCATCAAACCCAAGTGGCAAAAAAAAATTTAATAAACAAATATAATGCATTAAAATTAAATTTTTAAGCGGTTTATTCAATCTAGTTTAAATAATAGTATTATTTCTGAGTAATATCATTCGATAAATAATTTATCAATAAGTGAAAATTAAAAAGCAAAAATTGGAAGGAAAAGTAATTTTAATGAATTTCGTAAGAAATTAAAACATAGTTTCCTTCAGTTTTTGTATAACGAAGTGTAGTTGGACTTTATAATTATAATTATTCAACAACTTTAAAAATATCTTCATTAAATCATATATTACTTACATCTAATCAAATTACATATTTTTTTCAATTCTACAAATCATACATTGATTCATAATTACAAACAGCAAACAAATCTTCATCACTAAGTATTGTAAATTATAAATACTGAAAACAAGTATTGCATAGTATAAAGGTATCTGTCAATAAATATTTTAATGTATTTTTGCATACCTAATCATAAAATTACAAGTTTATTTTAATTTATAAAATAATTTTTATTTTATCCGTAAATTATGTTTTTATTATATTATCATTTTTATCTGTAAATTTATATTCACAAATTACTGATTTCTCATTTCAAAATCAATGATTCAATTAAGAAAATGCTGAAAAATTTAATTGAGGAGTAAACCAATTTAAAGTTTTTTTTTCTTTTTTAATATTGGAGCTGAAATTCATGTCAAAACCTAGTAATTTTATTTAAAAAAGCAAAACTTGTAAGTTTTCAAATGTAATTGTTATAGCTAAGATTTTTCTTCACATTTTGATAGCTTTACAGTACTTTGCTTTACATTTACTATATTTTAAGTTTAGATAAAGGAACTAGTTCTTAGTTTATTGACAAAGTAATCGTTTTTTTAAAGAAAATAATAACAAAAATGGCTAAAGCACCTAGGTCTTTAACCTTGACAGGATATTTTGTGTAAAGCTAATTATTCATTTTAAGAAATTTAAAAGAAAGTTTTTAATGTTATTTTGAATATGATGAGTATTACTAACCATGCTATTCTAGTACACCTGTGGGTGGTTTTATACTCAAGAGGTAATAAAAAATTGTAGTTTAAGTAAATTAATATTGTTGAAATAAATCTGACAGTGAGCTTGACAGATTCACAGTCCTTAATGCTCTATTTGCAAAAGATATTTACACCTAGACATCGCAGTGATAAAAATGATTCCTGAACTACTTTATTCATTTCAAATTAAATGTCTCCGTCAAGTGAAAATGTCATAAAACAGTTAACAAAAATATGCTTTTAAAGACCTTTTGTTGTCTATTAGAGTATTTTAATTCATCTTTCAATTTAGCTATACACTTAGTTTGTTTTATGTAAATTTTATTTATTATAATCTACATAAACAGAGTCATAACTTTTTTAAAAATCCATCCTTGCAAGAATCTGTCTGGGATTAAATGATAGGTTGTTTTATTTTCAAATTATGGATTTAGCTTGGTCACTATTTTTTGTTATAAATGTTATAATTCTTTTACAGGTTTTAGCCAAGCACTTAGATCTAGACTGGAAAACTGTGAATACATTAGGTGAGCTGGTAGCTCAATCAGAAAAATCCCCTAGTGAAATTCTTGGTATATTGGATGAAATTTTGAACAGTGCACCTTACAGTACAACAAGCATTTGCGAAGAGCTGATGATAAATTTAGACCAATTAAAAGAAATTCTGCATCGTTTCCACTTTCCAAATTTGGAGACTGAACATTTTGAAGTAGATTGAATTCATTCATTTGTACTGTTAATAACTTTTTATGTACTTATGTGTTTATTTTCTTTGAAGTGACTTAGTAAATCTTTAACCTAACTGAATTGGCATTTAACTGCTCTTAAATTGAAATATTAATGCCAAAACATGTTTAGTAGTACTATTGCAGTCTTTTCCTCTTACTTAATTTGTATGAAACTTGATGACTCAGATATATGCTTAACAACTTTTATGGTTGGCCATACAAGTGTACAGCATATATCAGTGCTTTGAAATCAGCAGTTGAAACCTTCAGCTTGAGACTTTTCTAAGAGCTCAATCCGATTCATACTCTATTCCAATTTTCATTAAATTCTTTAAAAAATATTATTACTAAGTAAATATTAATTTTAATTTATCTATACACAATTAGCGTTTAAGGTATTTTATTTCTGAAATTGTATTTCATATAATAATTTAACAGTGGAATAATCAATCTTTACAAAATATATTTGTACAGAATAGTGAAATTGTACAAAGCCAATAATAGAAATCAGATTTTTCCACTAAGCAGATTTCTGCATTTTTCCATTATAATTCAATTTAAATCATGTATGCATGTTTAAAGTAGAAGGTATTTTATTTAAAATTGAATTGTAACATAACATAGCAAAATAAACCTTACAAAATTATTAGTAGGGATAAGAATTTTCCATTTTTTACCAGATTTCTGCTTTTTATTTATTTTATTTTTTTCAATTAAATTAAATTGGTTTTAATTTATCTAAGCACGATTAGGTTAAAGCTGTTTTACTTGATATGTATTTCATATTATAACATAATAGTTGTAGAAATATTTTTTAGAAAATATTCATCTGAGAATATTGAAATTGTACAAAACCATTAGAAGAGGGGATATTTTTCTACTTTTTTCTGATATCAAATTTTTTTCCATTGAAACTGAATTTTAGTTTAGATGTGCATGATTAGAGTTAAAGGTCTTTTATTAAAAATTGCATCATAAAATAACAGTTAAAAAATTTCACTTTCCAAAATACATTTGTACATAATGTGAAACTGAATAAGACTATTAACTGTGAAATGAGCTTAATATTAATATCTTGCAATATTTGCACTCTTGCAAATTTATGAACATCTTATTATAAAAAGATTTATTGAATATTCTAGATCTACGTCTGGATTAGTCAAATGGTTTTAAGGATTTATGTTCTGTCTTTCTCGGTAGTGATTTGTTAGATTTTTATTTCTTTTTTGTTCTATGTATGTACTTACTTTTTTTTTACTAGGATTCTAAGATTTTCTAAATTAAATACAGTCATTATAGGACACGTTGTATATTTTGTTTCTAAGAAGAAACAAGTAATAAAGAATTAGTTTAAAAGTCTTAGAATATTAAAAATGTATTTGTTTTTAAGTCTGGTGCTTTAATTTAGTCAGATATGATTTTTTAGTAATTTTCCCCATTACCCCTCTAAAGCTTTATTGAATACAAATTATTAAATATTGTGGCATAATTGTAAAATGTTTTTACTTTATACATATTTAAACTAAATTGTTGGCCAATTTATATTATACAAAAACACTCTTTTTGTTTCGTAAATTGCTTAGTTGGCAGAGGATCCATATTTAATTTAATTTTTTTCTTCCAGTTTTACAATGCTACGAAAATTAGTGAAAAAGAATTAAAATTTAAACAAAGCGAAAAATGTAAAAGCGTTTTGAATAAATTGCTGACAAAAAATAACATTTTTCACCATATTTACCTTTTATTTAGATCTCTTTTTTTTATAACAAGGTCACAATTAGTATATTCTCAATGTAAATGAGGATCAAAATTTTCTTGTTCAAAAACAAATACTTATTACAAATAATCCTCTCTTATTTTTAAATTTAAACTTTATTGTAGAAAATATGGCAAACTTTTAACTGTAGCAAAATAATGCTGCTACTATTGTATAATGCAGTTAGTTAATTGTTACTGTTAATGCTTCTCTTAACAGTTTTTACTATTAGTGTTGTTTAATACTGTACTGTCTGGTGCTGTAAAAAAGAAATGTTTTTTATTTTAAATTATCTNCTCATAAAATAAGTTCAAAATGTAGAGAAAACATGGAAAAAATTACAGAACAATGAAAAAAGGGAAAAAGAAAAATAATGATTAAAATCTGTAAAGAAGAAAAAAATAATAATCTGGAAAATAAAAGATATAATCTTTTCATCAGCTCACACGATTATATCTGCAAAAAGGAGTGCTTTCTAATATTGTATCAATATAGCCAAAGCAAAATATATCAATACAATCATTATTTTTCTTTTTCCCTTTTTTCATTGTTCTGTAATTTTTTCCATGTTTTCTCTGCATTTTGAACTTATTTTATGAGTTCTATTTACTTGCAGCTTATGCACAGTAAATAAAACTTTTTCTTTTCTTCTTAATTTTCTTTTTTTTTTCATTTTTGTATTTATTATGCTATATATATGTGTGTGTGTGTGCCTACAATAATACCTTTGACTTGAAGATATTGTGCTTAATAGGTTATCTTTTTTTTTCTTTAAAAAAAAGCACTTTCAATAAATAACTTAAACTGTTTATTTTATTATTGGTAGGGATATTATAGTACTTCTTTTCAGATTTTGATGCAAACAAAAAACCCTATCTTAAAAGGTATTAAGCACTACTAGGTTAATTAAATTTTAACTTAAGTGAGTTAAAGTGAAAGAAAAACATAGTAGCATCTACATCATGTCTAAATCGTCAATATTGCATAAAACTTTACCAGTGTATTGTGTCTTTTATTTAAAGCTTCTTCCTCGTGCCAGGCATGTTTATACAGAGGCTGGCAACGTTGAGCAGTTTATCGAAGCATGTGAGAAAGAAGATCTAGTTTCGATTGGAGGTGCTATGAATTCTAGTCATCAGAGTCTACGGTACAATTATGATTGCTCCCATGAAAAGTTGGACATTCTAGTTGACCATGCAGTGAAATATGGAGCTCTTGGAGCACGATTAACTGGTGCAGGGTCTGTTATTTTTCTTGTAATTTAATTTAAATATTTTCTTATTTAGGAGTTATCTATGAAAATTTCGTCTCAAAATAAAAAAAGTTTCTTCCAAATTTAGTAAATGCTTTCAATGCTGTTTGTGTTTATTTTATATTTTCTTGACTATTTTGTTGTTGTATTTAATTAGTAGTCAGCATAGAATAATTAAATTCCTTCACTTTGATTCTCATTGGCTAGATTTTTATTTACAAATCTAGTTCTTTGAAATATAGTTAAATATATATATTCTGAGATATTTATTTTCTATTATTGTAATTCAAATGTTCTTATTTAAGAGTTCATTGCGTTCAAGAGTTTGCAATATAATATATCTCTCTGTGCTATGTTTGCAATATAATATATCAATATAATAATCTATCTCTTCATTTTTTTTTTCAAATTTGGTATATGCTTTCAATGCTTCTAATTTTCTTTTTTTTTCTTTTGCTATATATATATTTTTTATTGGACTTCATTACCTAGATTTTTTTATTTAACAGTCTTAAAAATATAGTTATTTTCTTAGAGATTTATTTTCTTGTATTGTAATAAAAATATTCTTGTTTGGGAGTTTGCTATGCTTTAGTTACATTGTAAAATGATCCCTTTCTTTTTTTTCAAATTTTTATATGCTTTCAATGCTGTTTATCTTATTTTTCTTTTGCTGTTATTTTTTATGGGTATTGTCAACTTACACTAATTAATCTCCTTTAGTAATGTTTTAGTCTTAATATTAAGTCTTTTATTTAGTATTCTACTGTCAGAAAACCAACATATTCAGAATGTACACACATTTACTGAATAACATCACATATCAAAAATTCTTGACAAACTGTATTTTTATGTTATGCCTTTTAATGCAGCTTATCACGTATATTTTTTAATCAAATGTTGAACCTTAATCTTTTAAAATTGTTTAACATTAAATTTACTAAATAAGGCTATCTTTCCGTTCCTAAGCATTAGCTTAATAGGAAGCAAAAATATAGGTATTTCGATTGTGTATCTAGGTTGTAGGCTAGGCTCTAATGTTTGTATATTCTTAGACTTTGCAAAATTTTTCATGGAAGTCATAAATTAAGTAAAGTATTGGGATTTGTTATTTGAAATAAATTTTTAGAATTTATAGGTTTTTGTAAAAGTGCTTTTTTTTCTTCAAAGACAGATAGCTAAGTATAGAACTTAATGTTTTTAAAAGCAACTATAAGTTAGTTAAAGAAATTCAAGAACACCTATCTTAATTTTAAAACTTTTTAGAGTGATATCTTAGAATTGATGTCCCTAAAATGAGTTTTAGAGTTGAACCTAACTCATTTTAGTGACATTGTGAAAAGTTGATAACAGATTTTAAAAAGGGTTTTAAAATGCATCTGCCCCAGAAGCGCACTTAAATATCATATGAAAGTGTGAACTTAACTATGTTTATTACAAATGTAAAGCTAAAATATTAATTGCTTAAATAAATTAATATGTGGGCTTCTGAATATGTGGGGCAATTCAGATAAATACTAGTAAATTACAAAAGGGTCATAAATTTTAGTATATTTTTTGTTAAGACAAATCATGTTCAAACAGTTTTTATAATTTTTTTTTTTGACATATAAGCAATAATCTCTATAAATTGCTTGAAAACCTAAACTATTGGGTTGTTAAAAAAAATATTATTATTATTATTTTTTTAAAGAAAGTGAAAGTCTATTTTCTTTTAGTGAATAGTTATCTTATTGAATTGTATATTGACCATTCTGCTTCAATACTTTCTGCCATCTTTTAGGCTGTAGCAATTTTGAATTTAAGGTATTTGCAATAAAGGTTTCTCCGTGTAAGACATTTTGTAAAGCCTGGAACAAATATTGTGGACTACCCGTTTCTTGTCCCCAGACATGATGTATTTCAAAAATGAAACAAACCCATATATGGAGCTTCGAGATTAAACCTATCTGTTTCAAAGGGTCGAATTTAACAAATTTTATCCCTCAGCGATCTCACGAGTTGGCCAATTTATATGAATTAACGCCTTTATTGTGTCTCCATCAGCATCAACTGGTCTCTGGCTCACCTTAAATACAACTCCGTGCACATTGCATATATATATATANAATATATATATATATTTGCTTGATCTGCATCTTTACTTTTTTGATAGTAAAGAACTAAAATATGCTGAAAATACTGCTTTTCACTTTCTATATTTGTAAAGGTTCTAACAAAAAACTTCTACATAAAATCAAACAATTTTTTACTGATATAGCAATTTTTGTTATATCAGGAAAAAAATTGCTGATATAGAAATTATTGCTATATCAGTGGTCAAAATATATAATGATTATGTGGCTTAAGTGTGCAGTTGACTGAAAAAATGAAGTTAAGTCTTTGATTATGAAAAAAAGAAATTACTTTCCAAATAACCCAATCCGATTACTATCCCTAGCATAGCCCTCCATTATTAAAAGTATGAAAATGAAAAAATATATGGTTGAGTAGTACTTATTTCTAAAAATAACAAAACCTGAGCAAAAAATGTATTTTATGAAGTTTTAAACCACAAAAAAGTAAAATTTTTCTCATTGCTGTGCCAAGGTATACAATGCATAAAACAATAATAATAAAAATCAGTATTCATTTATCATATGTTATGAGTCTTTTGTGAGAGAAAAATTAAGTTCAAGTAAATCTGTAAAGTTAATTATCAAATGTTTATGAGTGAAGTGACAAAACCAAAAATAAATAACTGTAACAAAATTTTCTGAAGTTGTATATTTTTATTGCTTTTTTAATGAGTAAAACTGCAAGGACTGGGTTAATGAAGGAAGCAGAAAGGATTACAAAAAAAAGTCTGGAACTAACTCATGCCAATAGTTGAACTTCGTTTTCTTATTTTCACCTGTTCGCATCTTTAATAATTTTTCATGTTATGATTTTACAAAAAAATTTCTCTTCTTTCAATTTAAATTCTTCATAATAACTATTACTTATCAATAGTATTTCTTATTTGTTGTCTCTTTTATTGATATTATAAACAGTATTAATGTGAATTATTCTATAGTGGCAAAACATTAAACTATATTTATTATATTATATTTTAAAACATTATATTATATTCAATGCATAAGGGTTAAATTTGTAGTGAGTATAGCCTGTATAACCCGATGCCTTTATCATATAGAATAGTCCAGTTATCATATAGTTTCACCACTGTTAGAAATATATTCTGCAGTTCGTTATGAGGTTCTGAGGTTATTGTATGACAAATGTGTCTCCAAGTAGTAACTTTTTTTAAATACAAATTTTTTAGATGGGGTGGTGCAATGATTGCAGCTGTAACTAAGGAGCATGCTCAAGAATTACTACAGCATTTAAAGGAATATGGAATGGCCAATGGGCTTTCTGATAGCGACATATTTTTAACAAAACCATCAGGTGGAGCTGTTGTTATTGAAAATGTTACTAATAGTTAGTCAGTTGTTAGTGGATAGTAATTACCTCAATTTAAATATATTTTTTGTTATAACTACGGTCTTTGAAATATTTTTGATTATATGATGTTTGCCATTTTATGTTATTTATACATTTTTAATATCCGTGTTCCCTTCTTTCAGTCATGTTGGTCTTTTTTTATCTCTTACTAAGAAAATTTTAATTTCGGACTATATGGAAAAAAATATTTTTGTAATCTTAAAAATCTTTTAAAATGCATGGATACGATTTTAAAATTGTAGCATGTTAACTTGCTATATACCATAGAGTTAATTTTTTTTATATTTTATTTAAAAATTGTGACTATGTACAACATTATGGTTCTCTAATATGCTCTTTTGATTTTGTTTAGTTGTTTTTCTTTTGATTGTAATAATGGGGACTAGTACTTACTTGTTTTTGGTTACATTTTTTTGAATTTAATGTTATATGATATTTAAACTTGATAATGTTTGTTATTCTATGTCATTTAGATATTCATTGCACACTTTTTTGTTAACTTTGTTTTCTATCACAAATGCTAGTCAAACCAGAGCTTAAAGAGAAAATTTTCTTCTCTTTACATAATTTTTTTAAAAATTAATTATAGATCCTTTTAAAATGTATGTATATGTTTTTAAAATTTTTTAGTCAATGAAAATGCACTATTTTCAGGTTGGCTTCAAAACAGGGTAATGAGAGCTACTGATATAAGTCTAAGAATTTTATCAACTTAGAAAAATGAATGAATTTAACTAAAATTCCAGGGTTAATGTATAAATTTACATTGTAAGGTACCTGATATTTTTCCCAAATAAGTTATATTTGCAATAATTTTTATTTGTTTGTTTATGAATTTTTAAATAGCTAGTTTAAACTCTAAGAGAAGAAAAACTGTTTTGTAGTTTATATTATATCGATGCCACTGTTTATACCACTTCGCCATTTTACATTTATGCCACTGTTTGCAAAAATCAGGGAAATTCGATAAAATTAGAAAAAAGTCTTGGAATTTCTTCCTGAGTGCTTATGGCCACCCTGCGTTTCCATAAATTTAATGAATTTGTATTTTCTAAATAGCAATAACTTTAAAAATATCTATTATTTTATTAACTATATTATTTTAAGCTCTACTTGAATGCTACTTCTTTGTATTCATATTTTTCACCTCTGATACCGGGGGAAAGTAAATGCTCTTTTAATAAAGTTAACACAAGGAAGTTGCTTTCTTTATTAAAATTAATTTTATCGTGTCCTAATTAGTTCCTATTCATGATTTTTTCTCCATTGTTTAATGGTGATTCATAATTTCTGCATTCCATTTTGCATGTTACTTAATATGAAACAATTTTTATGATATTTTGCGTTTTAAATTTACTATAAACATTGATATGCCATTTCATTTTGTGCTAGTGATTAATATGAGATTATATAATATGAATTTTTATAAAATAAATAGTTTATTTATTGTCAGTTTTTCTCTTATTTAGTTTTAATTTCTGCATTAAAAATTCTTTTTTTTAAATGGTTTCTATTTTTAGAGTTTTAAATATTTGTATACATTATCATGATTCAATCAGATTTCTTATAGAGAAAAAGTAAGCTCAAAATATTATTTGTAACTTAAAACAATTGTGAAAATACATCAGTGCAATCAGCTTGATTAAGAAAGTTGATACATTTTTCCTCTATTCAATTTACTAAATTAATGTTAATGAACTCATCTTGCATTCAGTTTAGGAAAAATTAACTATGCATTTATACAATATGTTTGATATAATTGGATTTTCTTACGAAAAAGCTGTAAATTTTTCATTTAAATTGTAGCTTTTAAAAGTATCAAAATAGTCTTCCCTCAGAATCTTTGAGTGCGAATGACTATAGTTCGTTCACCAGGAGTTGACACTTGGCTCCACCTCATCGGACGCAGAGTTCATTTCAGCGCGGGAGTCAGAAGAGAAACATCTCCGTGCTTGAAATTGAGACAACCCTTAATTTGCGCCAAACACAAACAGTGAATTCTTTTTCAGTCACATACTTCGCTTTATCATCTGCTATTATACCTTTTGTTACTCTAGCTAATTAAATATAGTTTAAATTTAAAAACTGCTGCTCTCCCAGCAAATGTCTCATAAAGGACGAACTATTCACTCAAAAGAAAGAAATATCATAAAAAAGGGGCAAACTACCATCAAATTTATGAAATATTTATTGTTAAAAATGCACATAAAGTTTGCGAAATAAATATTTTTGCCAAACGATCGCCAAATAGCAACATTGTTCAGGATTGCTCACAACCTTCTCCCAAAAATAGCGAAATAGAATCGTCGCATACCACGTGATGTAGGCGGAGCCAAGTGCCAACTCCTGGTGAACGAGCTATATTCAGAAATATGTTCAGAATCATCATTAAGTTTTTCAGGTCTTCAGAAATCTTATCTAGTCAGTTATACTAATCAATTTTATTATTGAAGAATAAATTTATTTTTACATTAGAATAATTAGAGAAAATCAAAGTTAGGCTGTATATGTACCTAAATCTGAAAATTATGTGAATAAAAAACTGTTTTAATAAAATAAAACAAAGTATGTGGTAACACAATGAGATTAAATGAGTTATCACAATAACGTGCCTTATTTTTAATGCAAGCTTTTCTTTTACAGAATTTGGCTAAAATTTTTCAGTTGCTTTCCGAACAATTTCTTACATTTGCTTTAAATTATATAACAGATATTTAATTCCTAAAACTATGAGAGAAAAAACCATTGCTAGGAAACAGAAGAGAACTAGCAATGTGATAGACAAAAAACTTTATGTATGTTAAAAATTTTTTATTTATTAAGAAAAGTCCCCATCAGCAATGATTGTATTCCGGGTTTTTCGTATCGTTCGTCCAGGTCTGAAAACTAGAAGCAGGGCATGTGATCTTTTGGCGAATTTTGCAGAATTCTTCGTATTTCAAGACCATTGGGTCGGGGAATTCCTCGAATCAAGAACATTTAATCCGATGAAATGTTGAAACTTTTGCTAAAACTCATTAACGAGATTTGTACATACGCGTGATTCTTTCACAAATTTCATTCTTTTGGTTTGGAAGATATTCGCCCATTTGAATGTTTGGAACTGCCCCGAATCTGCTTTTGTCACGATTTTAATAAAACATCGAATTTCACTTTATCCTGATTTAAAAGTTACCTGTTGCGATTCGTATTATCGCTATTTCAAAATCGTAGATCACGATTTCTATGAACGAGATTTAAAAGTCCAATATTGCGATTTGTATTCACGCTTTTTTAAAATGCAATTTCATGCTTCGTATTCACTCTAGATTAGAGTCTAATTTTGCCATTCGTATTCCCACGGTTGTAATATCAAACATCGATTTTCGTATTTTCACTAATTTAAAGACTATGCATTGCTATTCATATTCACGCGATCTAAAAATTCAATATCGTAATTTCTATTTTGGCGTTTTCAATATCGTGATTCATATTCAAGCGATTTTAAAATCCAATATCGCGATTCTTATAAGAAGTTTTTTTTTCTAGAAATAGTCACTTACAGGTGTGATATTCTTCATCAGCAGGTAATTTAATTATAAATGTTAGTTCAAAATTTAAGTGAAATATGAAACATTTATGATATGTAAATTAATATCTTAATATCGTTTTTTTGCTCATAAAATGTTTAGGGTTTTTTACTTTTGTGTTACAACCCTATATATCAGCAATTTTCTTCTTTTTTTCTATGAACCCTATTTTCATTGTCTCAAAGGGTTTTTCTTTAGGTAGGCTTCTGAGCATATTTTTTTAATTTATAAAAAACTTCTGAATTTAAGGTTTTTTGAAAAACCTTAAGTATTAATAATTTGCTGACTTTAGTTCAATAGGTATCACTTTTCCTTCCAGTGGAAAAAGATTTTGAGAGTGCCACTACCACAGCACTGATTTAATCATACATTACTTTGCATATTTTTTCGTGGTGCGCAGCTTTTTTAAAAAATGCTTAAAGGTACTTATTTTTGTTTTTTAAAAAAGCCTTTAAGGTGCTTTTTTTATTGAGTGTTTTTAAAAGGTGCTTATTTTCCCTTTTCTAAAATGTGATTTTTTTATTACCTTGTCAATTTTTGGCACATATTATGCAATAACGTGGTTTTCACTTTGTTCTATTCAGCGTTTTTACAATTCATTCAAACAATTCATTTCGACTTACAGTCGGTCGGTAGCGTATGAAAGCACCAATCATTTTGCATGTTTCATGAAATGCTTGTGGGTCCGCGTGTGAGCTGGGTTCGGTGAGATTCTTGCACTCCTATGTGCAACTCTGCTGCATTATGCCAGATATTCTCAATTCCAGGCTTAATTTTACACCTTCTGAAATCAAACTGAAAAATCTCTCGATCTTTTCATGGTGGCTAATATAATCACGAAAAGAGTTCTTTGTCAGAAACTAGTTATTTTGTCATGATCACTTAAAGTCATTGAAAATTATTTTGCATTTTGTTAATGTATATAGTACTTAAAAATATTTTTAGTGCTTAAAAAATTCATAAAAGGTGCTTATTTTTTTCTTGAAAGATTTGGTTTCGTTCCCAGTTCTTATTAATAAAATCATAGTTCATATGAATTTAAGTATAATATAACTTGACTGATTTGCCAACTAATAACATCAGGGAGTTGCTGCTCTTCAAATTTCCCTAACCACAAATTCCTTGGTGAATTATTTTCTTCCCTTGTCACATAGAATCAACTAGGAGGTATTATGATGTCTAGCAAAATCAATACTCAATATTTGACAGATTGTCTCAGTACCAATCACTATTTCCATCCAACTATTTAAAAATATATATATATATCGTAATACTTGATTATGCCATCAACTGATTGCCCCCTTCCATTTTTAAAAAAAATTATAAATATTTATTAAAATTCTCTGATGTGAAGAAATCTAAACATTTGTTCCTCAAGGGGTTTTGCCTTCTGGTAAACACGGGTTTCACGATCCCGAGGTGCCCTAGTGATCTTATTTTTCTTTGAAGCTTCCTATAAATTTGCAGAGTTTGCTTGTGAGTGCTTTCATTCTGACCAATCTTTTTAAATGAAAGTATATGTCTTAGATATGACATATTTTCATAAAGTATTACGAAAAGTTGACTTCTGTGAACGGTGATGGTAAATATCGTAAGCAATTTTAAATGTTTTTTTTTCTTCATAAAAATCTTTTTATTTTATTTTATTGAATACTACTTGACAACTACCTCTAGTACCAATCACTATTTTCCAAGTAACTTTTTTTTAAAATTTTTAACGATCGTGGACACTGGATTATGTCATCAACTGTTTGCTATCTGTCATTTTCATTTACTGAAAGTATGAATATTTATTAGAATTCACTCAGGAAAAATCTAGACATTTATTCCTCAAAGTGTACATTCTGGTTAACACTGGTCTCGCTACTGTTTGCTAGTTTTCTGAAATTATTATTATGATTATTTATTAGAATTTCCCCATAAAAAAAAAATCTAGACGTATATTTCCCTAGAAGTTTTGCCTTCTGGTCTGGGGGCTACCGAAGCGGGGGTGTCATCCCCTGTGCAGAAGATCGAAATTGTGATGGCAGGTCTTCGGATCATCCTCAGGGAATTTTCCCAGACCGTCGTCGATAGCCCATTGTGCAGCTTCAGTGTGACGTAAATAAACTACTACTATTTTTAGTTAAAACCATGCTATACATCTTAAATATTGTATCTTGTTTATTATGCTTCAATAACTGCTTGCGCTTATCTTTTTCTGGTATTCTAGTGCTTTTCCACGTGATTTCTTTGAAATCAGGGTGGTTTTTGGTTCGCGAACTTCGTCAAATCAAAAACTTATAATCTGGCGAAATTTTGAAACTTTTGCTAAAACCCTTTAACGAGTTGTTAACGCTTATATGATTCTCTTACCAATTTGGTTTGGCGGATTTTCGCCATTTTGAATTTTTGGAACTGTGCTCTAATCTGCTAATATCTCGATTTTAATATCAATCATCGATTTTCGTATTTATATGATTTAAAAATAGTGTCCTTTTTAGTTATATATCGCCCAAAAATGTTTTTTACTGAAAGTTATAAAAAAGGGAAAATATTGTGAGTAAAAATATAATTTTAAAATTACGCCTAGCTAAACCTTTCATTTATTTATTTTTTTGCAATTACGAAAAATTATTTAGGTGCCATTGACACCTGACTGTTGCATTCTAATTTTAACTCTACTTCAAGGCAGTATTATCAGTACAACACTATTTCTCATAAAAATTAATGAAATTTTATGTACACTTCCACCTACAGTAGATTGCAGACTCTTTTTAGAGGATCTTCGCTCTTGTAAAGCTTCTCACATGTGCAAAAATGAAAGACAATTACAATGGTCAAAATTAAATGGTTTTATCTTTTAATCGACTAAAATATCTTGTATGCATTTTTGTAGACAAGGGACTTCATTCTGATCCAGAAATTTATCTGAATAGCTCCCGAATTCCTAGTTTAAATGAAACAAGGTTTCTGGGACAATTTACAATACAGGCGTACGTTTTTCCGCTAGAGACGCTTCGAACTTCACCATTTACGAGTTTTAATATACTATATCACCCCTCTCTGCGCGACAAAACAAGTTATCCTGATTGCACCATTTATAAAAACTGCTGGATATCACGCCATGCTCTTAATACTTCAGCACATGTTAATTCAAAAACGCGCAAAATGGTTCATGCATTCCGATTCAGAAAGTCATCGTAGACACATGACATTTTGTTGCAAGGGAAGCAGAATATGAAGCAGTTTTTCTCTGGGTTCCGGTTCATACTAACATAACGTAAAACGAAACTGTTGTCAAATATTAAAATATACAATCAATTTATCTAATAATCTACTGACCATTTTCTAACGTAAAAAAATCGATCCATAATGCCCTCATCTCACTCTGGCAAAACTGTTGGATTTATGAAACTAATAAACTACATGCAATTAAACCTTATGTACAGTCGTGCAAGCATCAACCAAACACTTGAAGAACTTCCATGCCTCTTACGTACTGGTCACACACTTATAAGACCACCTTTTCCATAATCTTTTTCTAAACGAAGCAAGCACCTGAGTGTTCTAAATGCAGAAAACCACTAACTGCTGTACGTATTTACCTTGTTGTAGTTGTGATAAAGTTAAAACATAGTTCACATAAAGGAATGGACAACCTAAACATATTTAATTTTTTTTTTAATTTAGCACATTACATGCTACATATTGTTTTAATATAATAACATATTTGATAATAAAAGAGGACGATGAATCTTTTTTAGAAAACGAAGGGTCCGCAAAAAGGTCCCACGGCTTTTGGAAGGCCGCTACAAAAAGTAATTTATTGGAATAAATTAGTAGTTATTTATTTGCTGCTGCAATTAGTATTAATTTAAAGACGAAGTAAAACAGATTGAATAAAATATTTACTAAAGATTTGTTCCAAAAAAATATTTGCAACGTGAAAGAATATGGTAAAGGTAGCAGACATTTTCTTTTTAATTGCAGCAATTTTCAAACATTTTTCTTTTTTGAAAAACAGCCATGTTTTTTACTATGCAAACCACACACTTTACGTTTTTTTTTCAATACATAAGTTTTGTAATAAAAACTCTTTAAAAAATATTTTGATACAGCTGAATTATTTTAGCAATTTAAATTTACTCCTTAAAATTGTTAATATCATTGTTATAATTTGGTTATTTACTTTTAGAACTTAATAAAACAAGCAAAAAAAAAAAAAGGAAATTTCCTTTGGTAAATAATATAGTTGAAACATATTGTTTTATTTAGAAGGCAGGGGAAACATATTGTTTTATTTACATATTTGGATCCAGGCCAACAAAATACGCAACCAAGCTCAGCGGTTCTAAAATTGTTTCACAGTCCGAAAATGCCCGCTACCTTTGTCATATTTCACGCTTGTACTTATTTTATTTTATACACGTCGTTGAACAGCCGACCCCATTTTTTGTATACTCCATAGCCTTGTAATTTTGAATCCAATGCAGAAGACAAGGAAACTCCTGGATCAAGTATTGGGAAAAATCTGAACTTTCTCATGGAACTATTTTCGTTACATGGAGTAGAAAACCATGGAAAACTCACGTGGTCTGTCAACCACTGAGGATCTGTTAGATCAGCACTGTGGTCGATGCGAGCAGGGTGCGGAATTCGTCCATCATCGCTCGGATTCGAACCCGGTTGACCTTATTGGAATACGAACGCTTTATCCCCTGAGCCACCACTGCTCTAGTTAAAAAATTAATAGTATACACTTTAAAGTTCAAAATACATGGCTGATAAATGAAAGTATACCAACAGTATCATTTTTCATTGACCTTTTTCTTCCGCCAAGGGCTGTTTCTTTGGTTATGCTTGCTAGAAGTTTTCTTTTCCTGCTTTTTTCCCTTGAAATTTCACAGACCATTCAAAACGTGGCCCCAGAGAAATGATCAGTTTTTTTCTTCTTTTTATTGAGATCCAAAATGAAAGAAATATGGAACTAAAAGGTTTCTTTACTCTTCCTACCCTTTTTACGGAAAAGCTTTTTTTTTCCTTTTTCAAAAAACTTCAGATTTTGGAGTATAATAAAGTGCGCTATCAAACTTTGTCAACGAGGGATTTTAAGGAATAGGATGATAGTGTGAATTCATAAAAATTATTTTTTTTTATAGGTTTTGAAGTATACTTTAGATAAGAGAGGTCTTACTTTCCTCATTTTTTTTCTTCTTTTTCATATTGAATTTAGAAAATGGCTGTGTCAAAATTTGAATTTCGGTTTTAATTTAAATTGAAAAATAAATTTTGAATTGAATTTATTTTTTAACCTCTATATTTGTTCTTCTATAAGAAATAGAAAAAAAAATTGCAATATGTAATGTAATAAAAGTTCAGGCACACTTGAAATTCATCTTTAAATCTCAAAACAATTCAGATTTTTTTTCCGCCGTTATTTTACCGTAAGTGTAATTAACTTGTAAGAGAGGATTCGAAGTGAAAGAAAGCGATCGCCAAGGATGTAAAACAAAAATCAAGTTTTACTTATACCATAATAGTAAAGGCGAAAAAATTTATACATGCGAATTTTTGACAATTTACTCCAAGCTAGAAGTTTGCAAGCTTTTCGGCTGTCTTTACTTGAAGTTAGTTTTATATTTATTTACAATCCTTAACCGCAGTGGACAGATCGTAAAGACATTGTTCTCAGAGCACCGAAGTCAAACATTACTGACTGCGCTCAGTAAGTGGGTTCATGATCTCCCTGCGTATAGGGATTGAGGGTGCGTGGTATCAGTCCTCGCTAAACTGTTCCTCGTTAAACTTTTTATTTTTTTATAACTGTCGTTGATCAGCCAACCCAATTTTTGGGTTTACGAATACTAATGTTCAACCCCGTACCTTGTAATTTTGAACCCAATCCAGAAGACAAGGGAACTCCCGTATCAAGTATTGGGAGAAATTTGCCTTCATGGAGGACTTCTTTATGGAACTAACCCGCATTTGCGTTACATGGAGAGGAAGACCACGAGAACCTCCTATGGTTAGCCCCACGGAAAGAGGGTCTAACCCATGATGAGCTTACCACTGAGGATATTTCACGGCAGCACTGTGGTTGGTGCAAATCTAGTGCGGAATTCGTTTCGAACAGCTATCACTGGGATTCGAACCCGGGTTTCCTCATTGGAAGGCGAGTACTGTATCTCCTAAACCACCGTGGTTCGAACCTAGTTTAATACAATTTATGACAAAAATAACAATAACTAAACAGCGTAAAATTATGAATAACGTATGACAATAGTAATAAAGAAACTACTACTGCAAATGAGTACGAATAGCCAAGTCATGTCACAGAGGCGCTCCTTTTGGCGTATGGTAAAATTTTTTTAAGATGGGTTTCTAAGCAATTCTTATAATGTGTCCTACGTCCCATTCAAGTTTGTAAATACTGTAAGAGCACCGAGTACAACTTTTGCAAAATCTAAAAATGTCTTTTAAATCAACTAAAAATAAGCGAAAAAAAATTATGAACAAAAAAATAAAGCCATTTAGTTTCAGATTCGCCTAGTTGTAATGCGTATAGACCAGTCATCACTGAGCTTCGAACTGGTTCACCTCATAGAAAGGCGAACCCTCTATCCCCTGAGCCATCACGACTCAAAAACTGTTCTATCGTAAAGTACTCGACTTCACGCGCAGGTTGTCGGGCTACCAAAGCGGGGAAGCAATCTCTTCTGCAGAAGATCAAAATTGTTATGGCATGTCTTCCGAACAAGTTCGGAGATGAATTCCACACTGTCGCCAATAGCCCATTGTGCTGCTCCAGTTCGACGTAAATAAAGAACATTCTCTGTTTCAAAGTAAGTAAATTCACGCACGGAGAGATTTTGTTTTGTGAATATCAAACTATAAGTCTCTTTTAGACAACTTCACAATTTAAATAAGTCGCTCCAAACGAGGTACATACATCACAATTACAATGAAAAAGGCTTTGAGAGAAGATAAAATTCGAAATTATCTTGAACCGAAATTGTTGAACCAGATTTTTAAAAAAAATTGAACGGGTCATTTTATTTAAGTAGAAAGCATTCTCGTTTACGAATCTATGAAATCGGATGCATCAGAAGGCGTAATACGGTCCGAATTACCTAGCTAAAATCACATAATCAAACAAGCGAGAATAGATTGGGCCCGCTAGCGACATTTAACTAAATCTTTTGAAATATGATTAATAATTGTATGCATTATTTTTCTCAATAACTGAGGGCCCATTTGATGTCCGAGTATGTAGTTTAAAACAAATTGGGTTGTCAGGATTGGTGGAGGAGTTGAAGAATTTCAAATACAGTAGTCCGTGGATTAGGCTTGGTTACCATTAATGTTTAAGCGTTATGTAAGATAATTTTAAAAGGTAACCAAGCTGGTCGCCAAAAGCGGCTGATATTTTTTATTAGAAAATTTGGCGAAGTTTGATATCATAGGTGACTTCACTTAGGACGGCTCTTGACTCTAAATTAAGTGTATTGAGACAAAGAGAACTTAAAGCATGAATGTCAGTTAAGTTAATTACTCTAATTATTACAAAATATCGAGATGAAACTCTTTTATTTATCTATTGCATAGAGAACACGTTATCCAAATTTTAATTTTCTCCAGGGAATAGAAAGAATTATTGATGAGTAAGTGAGAAAGTTGCTTTTTTATTGGGCTAATTATTCCAATAATAATTATAAGATCTCAAATAAAACTTTTTTGGTCTCTCTTTACGTCTGATAACGAGCCCGTGGTCGAAATTTGAGACTTTTATATTGCTAAAGAAAATCTAGCATAACTGTCAATTAGGCTAATTACCCCAATAATTACAAAATAGTGAAATGAGTTTTATTTTAATTTATTTCGTAAAGAACACGTTCCAAATTTAAGTTTCTAACTTCATGAGAGGTGGTAAAATTTGAGCCTTTTATATTGCTAAGAAGGTCTAGCATAACTGTCAATTAGGCTAATTACCCCAAAAATTACAAAATATTGAAATGAGTTTTAATTTAATTCATAAAGAACACGTTCCAAATTTAAGTTTCTAACTTCATGAGAGGTGGTAAACTAGTGATGATGATCGAGTGATTGAATGAAGGTTTTACATTTTATTGATCCAGGTGGCGTGGTCTAGGCTTTAACTATAGTGAGTGGGGCATAATTTCTATGACCAGAGTATCTTACAGTATGTTTTATTCTGACTTAGAATTTTTGAAACTGTTTATTGGCTTTACTTAACAAAGCTCTGTCGCCAAAAAAAAAAAAATCCATAGTTTAAGTGATTTACAATTGAAGCAATGTGATGATTTTGAACTATTTATATATAATCTTGACGTGAAGAATTATCTGGGCTGTAGAGCAGATAAAAATAACTTAAATATTTTAAAGGTTATTAAACTTTTTTAAAAATTTCCGATTTAGCGACATTTTTTCTCCTAGATAAAAGTTACCAAAATCACTGCCTTATTCCCAGTTTTCGCAAATTTTTATGAGCCCAAGTAATGTAGCATTGGAGAAAGTTTTAAAATATTAGATCACAAACGCTTTTTATTTTCATAAAACTGTGGCTTTTCTCCATTTTGACGTTTTCGCCATTTTCAAGATAAGCGTCGACAGCTCTGGCTTTAGATAAACTGAACTTGACCTAACAGTTATGAGTAACAATTGCAAACTCCCAGCAGGTATAAAAATAGCATATTAGTCGCAAAAAGGCATCATTTCATATTATGACAGAAAACAGCCTTCATAAGTTTTGGTCCTTTTGCTATTTTCGATAAGTTTTTTTTTAAGCAAATTAAATCGATCTTATAGAAAATTTTATTCGAATTGCTTTGAGAACTTTAACTTAATAGAATTTTTGAATTTATAGGGAGTTAAAAATTTTTATACCTCCGATCAAATAAATTATTCCTTTCCGCTGATTACGTATTTTTAAGTTTTTTGATCACTTTAAAAATTTTCAGAAAAACTTAATGATATGTTATGAAAAATTAATGTTCTTAGTACCAAAATGCTATAAAAGCGTTTTTTTTTTTTAATTGTAATACGTGTCCTAAAACATTTAACTCGATTTGAAAGCTCCTTTTGTGTTAAAAAATGAGAATTTTTCATTGATTTTTCATAAAATTAATCTTCTTTTAAAAAAATATTCTAAATTGATCACAAAAATGATTAGTTTATGTACACTCCTTTAATAATTGCCCATTAAACTACTGTTATGATTTATGGGGTTATGGATTCCCAATTGGACCATCTTATTATTTTCTGACGCAGGTTTTAATAATTTTATGTAGCCAGAGGCATGTACGAAAACTCATTCGCAATTTACGTAATACATTTGAAGTGAGGGCTTATAAATTAAATCTTTCCATATTATCTTGAAAAATCACTAAACTTTCAGTAAAACGAATTTGAAATCAGTAGAAATATAATTAAATGTTATAAGTTGTGAGATTGTGTAACTGATTTTCAAGACTTCGCTTTCCCTAAAAACTAAATTAACTCTTAGTTAGAAAGCATTAAGTTGAAAATAAATTAACAGCGGAAAGTTGTATTGATTAGGGAACGCGCTGAACGGAACTGAAATTAGATTTCAGTCTTTGAATAAGGAGTTCCGTTTAAAATCAGATATTCAAATTGGAGAATTAAGTTCTTATGAATGAATGTTTTAAAGTTCTTGTCTCGGAATGAAATTAGATTAGATTTACAAGTTCGAATAATGGTAGAGTATTTGCTGTAAAAATGGTTTTTTTAAAAGGGAAGGAGTATACAAAAATACATTATTGCTTTACTTTTAAAATGAGTTATTTAAAATATTCGAGGATTTTAATTGTCTTATTATGATTGTTGAAAAATTTAAAAAGAAAGGAAACTTTGGTTTTCTAATTTATTGTATTACTTTGAAATTTCGATTAATCAATTAACTTTATCTAAAAATGTCAATTTTTAGTAAATAAATACTTTGCTAATAAACTAATTTGAATAATCTCTATTGAATTAGAAATAAAATAAATTATAAAGTGATGGTATAAAACGAAAAATGATCAATTGTTGTACATTGTCGGAATCTTGGTCATAATCTTATTTTCGAAAATACTAAATTATTTCCACCCCAGACACATCAAATCATCTTGATACCCTTGAAACTTGTTTTATTCATATGAATGTTGATTTCCTTGTTAATGCCATTGCTCGTGGAAATGCATTTAACTCTGATTTGCCTCTCTCGATCACTGTGGTTTTTTCCCCATCTTTTTTCTCTTTTTGTGCTTTTTCTAGTTTTGTTCCATTTTTCTTTATTTTTCCATTTTTCGTCGGCAACTATACGTTTTATATTTCAAATCACGTTTGTTTCTTCTTTTTCACATGAAAATGGGTGCTTGTTTTTTAACGCTTGAAACATGACTGTTATTTCCACTTTGTATATTTTTTAAGCGAATGAAGTTTTTAATCTATTTATTTAAAATAAACTATAAATATGATTTAACGTGAGGTTGTGCATAGAGATAAGCAAATTCGAAATGAGGTAAAATTTAGAAATTTACCAAAAAATATATAAAGCGCAAACGGAAAAAAGCAAAGTAATAAATAAGACTCAGGACAAAATGAAATGAATTCACTTGCAAATTAAGTATAAACTGTTTTTATTCTTAAGCATTTTACTTATTATGGCCATCAACAATGGTATTATTCACGTGTTGTTTAAATATAAAATTTACTGAAATCTTTAATTAATATTGAGGACTATCATCTGAAATCAAATGTTTCTTGTGTTCTATAACACTGCCGTATGATTCAAAAAAAATTTCGAGTAAAGTGATTTGATAACTTTTATTTCCTTGCTAATGAGTTTATTTATATTTAGAAGATTAATAGTATAGAAGTAAAATAGTCTAAGCAAGGATAAGACATTGAGAAGATAATAATTGTTTAGTTAAGACTAACTACATTACATAACTGCAGTATCTCGTCAACAGAAATAGATTGATTGATGCCTATCCCGTTGTTAAAGCGCATACAAAAATGGGGCACGGGCATTGATTGTAAACAAATAATCAATTGTTGGAGCCTGGGTGGCAAGGGTCTTATAGACTTAACATAGCGAAGTTTAAAAATAAAGTGTTTTTAACTTATATTGCAAAACTGATAGTAGAAGTTGTATATAACAAGTTCAAGGTTGTCTTTTGAGCGTTTACTTTCAAATATCAAATACCCGTTTATCGCATCATGATATAAAATGCACATTAAATCGAATGTTGGAAAACTATTCATTTTACATCGACATCAATATTCGCTTGGTTTTACTGATGGTTTTTACTGTGGTATCATCATCGCTGATGCTACTTATAGCTACAAAATCCAAGATATTTTTTCGTCTACTTAATGGATGAATGTTTGTTAGACAAAACTTAAGACTTCCTTTTGCCTTACTTGTTGATACTTATCCCCATTTTATACGTAAAATTTAATTTTAAATGACGGAAAAAGTTGAAATGTTTTGAGCGCTGAAAAATAGGCTCTCATTCTCAAGACTCACCAGAAGTGAATGAAGAAAAATATTTGGTGGTTTCGTTAACTACGGAATCTGCACTCATATGAATTAAACAAGATTCCAGGGCATTTTTCCCTTTTTATATAGAATAGAAAACGATCTTTAAAAAACTTCAGCATGCTACCAAGCAGAAAAACCTCACTCCGTTCTTAAATATCCGAAATTTTTTTATAAATTTCAATTTCATTGATCATTTATTTGAGCAGATGATATTACTAAATTGAAAAAAGATTTTTTTCACCAGACAATTATTGTTACTTTTTGTCTAGACATTCAATTTATTTAATACTTTTTATAGTTATTAGCTTTCACAAGTTTTCTTTTTTAATTTAAAATATATGTTTTCACGAAAAAATGATAATTATATTTCTGTTAAAAGTTTTCGAGAAACGAATTAAATGTTAATATTGATTCTGTTGTAAAAGAGAGCTATAAAACTGAAATACTTAATAATTTTCTCTAGTTCGTTTTGTGAGATATTTAATATTCCCTGAAACTATTCAATAACTTCTGAAAGGAAAATGGTTTAATGTTCGTTATTTAAGTCCATTTAGTAAAACTTTTGTTTTTTTTTTAACTCGGAGAGTTAATTTCGGTATTTTGCAAATTTATGCTAAAGTTGTTTATGATCTACCAATTAAACTTTTTCTTCTTCTATATATTTGCTTAAGTTATGTAATTTTAATCGTGCTTTACATAAAATTGCATAATTTCAAATTATTCGTATACGTTATATTTCGGATTTTAAAAGTTTATACATTTTATATCGCAACCATTAAATTACATCCCTTTAAGGGTACAAAACTTTAAAATTGATCAAAAATTTTTTTTTCTCAAACCATATGTGTCAGGACTTTTAAGATTGAAATTTATCAGGCTGACAAGAGCAAGAAAAGTTATGAAATAATGAAACATGCTGCGCCAACATCAAAAAAGTTGTGTGTGAATTTTTTTTTTTTTGCAACAGAATGAGACTAGTTTTTGTTTGAAAAAGTTGAAATTGGTTGTAGATGTATTTTAAGAGCGGCGTAATAAATGAATATGTAGGTAACCTATATGTTTTAAATGTCTTTTCTATTTTCCAATTGCATTAAATCACATGTTAAATTAAATCATTGATGATTGTACTAGTTTAGTACCAGATCTATCAGCTAATAAAGCCTCTCTCCATACTTTATAGTCTAAAAAGACATAAGAGTGGTAGAGTAATTTTAAACATAGAATTTTTTTTTATCAAAGCATATTCACTCAAAATCCAACGAACCATTGCTGGGCTCAGAAATTATAATCTCTTTCTCCAATATTGTATGTTAAAAGTTTGCCAGGACTTTATATGAACTTCATTTGCCAAAATTAAATTTTTTTTTAATACATGTTTGAATTATTTATATATTATGGTAGTTAATATTCTTTATAATCAAACTTATTAAACTAAAAATGAAATGTTAAAATGTTGTTACCATTTTAAATATAGGGGCCAAAAATCTCTCGCCTGGTTCCTTAGTTTAAATGATACGTATGGTATTTTGTATATTGAATTGAGCAATGAATTCGATCATATTTAAAAAATATAAAACATTGTTTAGTCACCTTAATTACTTTATATAGTAATTTTTTCTATCTTGACATTATAAATTCGGTGCTGAAGCTATTAAAACCCATATTTTCATTCAATCCTATAATTTTAGTTGAAAAGTCAATAATGGCATTATTTTATTTTATTTTATAACCGTCGTTGAACAGCCTACCCAAATGTTTTGGTTTACGACTGCTAATTTTCAACTCCGTTGCCTTGTAATTTTCAACCCCATCCAGAAGACAAGGAAACTCCTGGAACAAGTATTGGGAGAAATTTGTCTACGTGGAAAATTTTTTGAAAAAGCTAATCCGCATTTGTGTTGCATAGAGAGGAAAACTACGAAGGCCTCCCACGATTAGCCTAACGGCAAGAGGACTGTGACGTAACTACCACTGCGATTATTAAACATCAATTCACTAGTATATATAAGACATTCCAACTTTCATCTATCAAAGGTACCCCGCTGACCTTAATACAGCTCTCCCTGTCTTTCACAAATGCAGCAACTAGTGGTATCCTTTCATCGAATTCTATCCCTGATAAAATTCTGGTGAGGGAGTATTGTGGCGTAACTACCACTACGATAATTAAACATAAATTTACTAGTATATAAGAGATGCTAACTTGATTCAATCTTGAGGTACGTTTTGATCGATGAAAGTTGGCTTTGTATAATGGTCTATTCCCCACAAGGACTCTAACCCATGATCCGTCTACCACTGTGGATATTTTACGTCAGCACTGTGGTTGGTGCAAGCTGGATGCGGAATTCGTATCGATCGACCATCCATCGCTGGATTCGAACCCGGTTTACCTCTTTGGAAGGCAAATGCTCTAACTCCTGAGTCATCACGACTCCAATAGTCCCATTGAAATCTGTTTATTAGCAATTGCGAGGCTCAAAAATAGTTTTGGCGTTATTTTTGTAACAGTGAAATTACTTTTGCCAAATAATTGGAAAAAAAATTGCAAATACTTTTACTAATAGTTTTTTAAAAAAATTCGCAAATTGAAATAAATTGAACTTCAAAGTACACGCATCAAAACTCTCACATATTCACACTTGATTTATCACTTACTCACTTCCATTGATGAAAGCTAGACTTAAATTTTAACTGCCAGAATGCATTGGAATCGATATCTCTCACTGACACAAGGAGTGGCACTTCTAAGCTCTAATTGAACAAGTTATTTCATAGCCACCGCATATGAGTTGCACAGCGAGATATTAGCCTAACGTCACTACTTACCATTAAATTAAGATCTTTGACAAGACCGTCTTCAATACCTATCTGTTAATTAGATCCTCTAAGAGTTTTCCACGATTGCGAAGATTAATCTTTACTTTCGTTCGACTCTGAAAATAAGCGTTGAATAAATGTCTGGTTTTGAATTCATTTAATTGGTCTTAGACGTGAATGGAGAAATTATATATAATCGTAAGAATGAATTAATAAGAAAAATGAGAATACCTTGGAAGGTTGTGAGAGGAAGTGTTTTAAATTATAGTTTAGAATGCAGCGACTTTATACAATTTCTGAGTTAACATTCTTACATATGAAAGAAATTAAGTGAATTAATGAAAAATATTTAAAATCTTCGGTAATAGCCCACCTCTTGGCGACTTTTTAAAATGTCGCCAAGTTGGCGATTATTACTGGAATCAACGTCGCTTTTTGTTTATTAAAAAACAAAACAATTTAAATTATCACGAAGATTTAATAATAATAACGATGATTTAATAATAATATCGATGATTTAATAATAATAACGATAATTTAAATAATAAGTATGATTCTAACAGCAAGAGATCAAACTCATAAATGGCGAAAAAAATAAGCCCTTTTACCTCTTTTCTAACGAAATCCAACTTTCGCGTAGGTGTACATACATATCAAATAACCAATCAGGCTGAAGAATTTTGGTAGTGTGATCGGACGTTCTAAATAATCTTCTCTAGATATCTTCCCGCAACCTAGTTTGGCGAGATTTAAAAAAATCGCCACGGGGTGGGCTATTTTAGGATCGACCCAAAATCTCTTTATTAAAAGAGTTAATATCGATTTTTATTTCTAGTTAAGCTTTGAAATTTGGATGTTGCTATGTAACTTAATAATAGTATGATGGATTGAAACGATTTTTAAAAATGAACCATTAGCTTTACATTATTTTTCTTCGGATGAAAATATTTTTAAGAACTACATTGTATGGAAAATCCCTGGACAAGTAGAGACTCCAGGTAATGAAATATATGATTTTACACTCATAGAACTCTCAACATAGAATAGAATAGAACTCTTAATTTTTTGATGTACTTTGTGCTTTACAGAAAACAAATGTTAGTTGTCAATAATATATGTAAGAGTTGGCAAATAATAAATGTTTCTAGCAATTTTTCAATGCTTTGTCCCATGACCTATATATTTAAAATTTCACAGAATAAAAAAAAAGACTGTCACTGTAGAGAAAAAAAATAATTTACAGTTAAAAAATAAATTCATAGTTTTTAGTAATTTTATGCTGATGACAACCAAAGAGATTCGTCATTTTTCGTGAGAAAACTGGATCATACCATATGATTTATCAATCCAATGAGAGTGCGAGGACCGTTCATTTTCAACAAGCTTTCATATATTTAAAATTTCATATATATATATATATTTCTCTTACACGGCGACAAAAAAAGCCTCATTACAACTCCCCGGCAACGCTAGAAAATCGACCAATGATTGCCGCTAAAAATGTCACATGCCAAATCTAGCTGAGGTGGCTCAACATATAGCGCTTTTAAAAATGGAAACTGAAGTAACCAGAGTGAACATTCTCACCAAGTGTGATCTGCTGATGACAACCTAAACAATATGGAAATGAATGGGGGGAAACTGGATCCTACCACGTGATTTTCCGGCCAATAAAAATGCGCCGNCAGTAAAATTTGTGTGCTTTCTCTCAAACTTGGACTTTTATGCTCCAGGCAGATGACGTAAGCCGAGTGCAGCGCCACTAATTTGCATATTGCAATTTTACTCAGCTACTCTTAGTGGACAACATATGCAAATTTTGCACGGTTTGGCTTACTTTTGAAAGAGTTATCGCTATTTTTGTGATTTTTCCTTAATTTATGATAACCAGTGTATATTGTATGCAAATTTACTGGGCATGTAGATTTACACCCAAATCAACTCTCAATTTTCTGATGTACTTTGTGCTTTACAGAAAACAAATGTTAGTTGTCAATAATATATGTAAGAGTTGGCAAATAATAAATGTTTCTAGCAATTTTTCAATGCTTTGTCCCATGAACTATATATTTAAAATTGCACAGAATAAAAAAAAAATAACTGTAATTGTTATAACTAAATAAAATAAATAATTTACAGTTAAAAAATAAATTCATAGTTTTTAGTAATTTAATGCTGATGACAACCAAAGAGATTCGTAATTTTGTGTGGGTAAACTGGATCATACCATGTCATTCATCAATCCAATGAGAGTGCGAGGACTGTTCATTTTCAACAAGCTTTCATATATTTAAAATTTCATTTTAATTAATTTCGTTTCAATTTCATTTTAATGAAACATAAACTTCATTTTAATTATTTTTTTAAACGTTCTTTTTACCTGGTTTAAAGGGCAGTTCATAACATTTAAAACCAAAGTCATACAAAATTATAATACAATATTATCTTTCCTTATGGAAAACAAATCACTGAAATAGCTAACGAGCTGGAAAGTTTATATCTAATGTTCAAACATCTTGAAATGGAAACCATATTGTTATGATCAAAATGCATTAAATAACTACTCCAAATATCGTATTCTTCTTGTATTTTGCGAAATCGTAATGTCAAATATTTTTCAAGCAATTTATAAATCTCGTTGCTGAAAGAGCTTTCAAAGATTTTAAATAAATTTTCAACATAGAGGCAACGTCTTCTATTTAGAGTATTTGTTCTCTCATGAAAGTAAAATGAGATTCTGTTCTATATCCTCTCAGCTTATCGCTATTATACGCTCCAGCGGCCGTGATTTCAGAGTGCTGCCAATCATAATCTTGAAACTTTTTTCTTTGATCTTTCATTCACTCAATTTTGTTTGCGTTCGGAAATGATATAATAATAAATACGATATCCCTCTTCTCTAGGGGAAATAGTGAAATGTCATTTTTTTCTCTCCACTCAAACTTCTATTTTTCTATTTTCCTTGCCTCGATGCTCAAACTTTTTGAAACTTCTTTAAGAGCAGTTTTCTTTCATAGTGTAACGCTGCATAGTTTTATTTTTTCTTGCCTTTTCCTTTTTCTTCGAGGATGCTTGAAAGGAGAGTTCATTTCAACGTTTTCTTTTACGTTATTAAAGTTTGAAGGGATGGTTCAAATTTTGGACAGATGTCATTTTCCAGGTAAATAGATAATTTTTCGTTTCTGGGAACTTTCTTTGTCTTTAAATAAGATGATTTGTACACGCGTTGCTTATCCTTTTTTTCTATTTCAAAGAGAAAAAAGTGGGAGGGCTTTGGTTAAAATGGCGATAAGCCACGATTATTCCCAAAGATGAGTCTCAGCCCATTATAGGCATAGTTTCTAACCCTCTTACTTTATTTAAATCCTAAATTTGTATTTAATCCACTAAACCTTCTCTTAATAAACATTTCCATTAACTTGTATTTCTTCTTGATGCAGACAAGTGGTAATCAATGCTAAAAATAAATATTCTTTTGTTACTACGAACACATTAACAAAAAATTTCAAATCTGTTAAAGGTTTGCCATAAATTTGAACCGTTCATTTAGCCTTAGCTTTTGCCAAGTTGTTTCTAAATTGACAATTATTTTTCATAAGCGTAGCTCAATTTTACGTGAAAAATCGACATTAATGGGTCTAACCCTGCATTGTTTAGTGACTACTTCTCAAACACCTTTGCTGTTGTTAAAATTCGTATGCAAATTTATGATTAAGTAGGGGAGAGTGGGGTCAATTGTAAAATTTTTTGCTTAACTATTTTTAACTAACAAAAAATCCAATATATTATTAGTATTAATTGACAGACGAGTAAAGTAGACTATCCTCTACTAGAAAAAAAAAAAAAACTTATTTCAAATGTTATTATACTAGTTATTAACAATTTTTGACAGTCGTGCACTTGTTACAATTGTCCCCACTTACGGGGTCAATTGTAACAGTTCATAAATTCAACTAAAACATAGTTAATTATACATATTATCATAGTTGTGATATATTTTTTTATTGATCAAAATAGTAGTGATATTTTAGGAGTAAAAATAATAATGAGCAGAGACCTAAAGGGTTAAACTTTTAACTTTAAGGGGTTAAAAATTTTAATTTATGCTGTGAAAGGTGACAAATAAAATAATGCACATGCAACATAATATAAATGATATAGGAAACTATTGGTGGTTCTTAAAGAGTTAAGTAATGGTTTGTAAACATAAGATTATTTATTTTCAGCTGTTACAATCGTCCCTTTACTTATTGTTACAATTGTCCCCAAGACGCCATTTCAGCTTCATTTGTTAAAAACAATGCTAGTTAATTAGCAAAACTAATCTTTTTTTTTTTGAAATGTTAATTAAAGTGTCCACTTACATATTCGGTTACTAATTTTTATTTGTTTAAACAAAATTACTTTGTTACAATATAATATTCTAATACCAAAAAAAGTACTTGCGTGGCGTGAAAATATCTTTTGTGATGTAACTCTTTCAAAAGTACATAAAAATGGTTGCCAGCAGGGGTGTACATGTAGATTTATTAAATACACCTTGTGCGCCACGTGGGAACCGAATCTAGAACCCGACACTCGAAATATTTGCTCTGTTACAATCGTACCCTGTTACAATTGACCCCACTCTCCCCTATTGTGTCCAAAACAAAGAACTAATAGTTTGAACGTTAAAAAAATTTTTGTCTAAAAAAAGTACAGTTTTAATCTCGCATTTATTTACACATGTGACATTGCTATATAGACAAGCCAAGCAATGCATTGGATCCCATATTATATTTTACTCTAAATTAAATGAATTTAACAAAAAGTTGATAGGATTAATAATTTAGAATCTGTATAAAGAAAAATTTTTGACTTATACCTATTAATGCGTATAAAAATTGCTGTATAGAGATGTGAAACATTTGCTTCGTGATTTTTTTTTAATATTAAATCGAATAAAATCAAAATTAACTCATAAAAGTAATGGAGGTTTATGCATGAAACATAGTTTTTAACTTGAACCCTTTTCGGCATAAATCTGCCATAACTCCAAATATTTTAGTTCTATCAACTTAATTTTCCTTTTATTGAATTTAGCAGGAAGAAATGTATAAGGAACAAAGCTCAACTAGTCTCTATAGCAAAATCAGACGCATATATACTTTTTGAGCATAAAACTGTACTATTTTTAAATTTTTTTTTTAACTATTAGCCCTATTGGCATGAGATTCGGGCTCAAATGTTCTTCATTTTTTTTCTTTTACTGCAATTCGTAGGACAAAAAATAAGATAAATCTCAATACTTAATTTTAAACGTGCATTTGGAATGTTATTACGAAAGCCTTCTCTAAAAATATATCGAAACAATCATAGTATGAAGATAAGGAAAACATGTAATACAGTTACAAAAACATCTGACAAATCCCAGACATTTGCTGTTTGTCGCTATATTTTCCGCAGAAAACAATAAAAAAGGAATATTGCAAATTCTTATACCATTTTGTTCTCTTTTACACTCATTCAATTCGAATTAAAGAATCGTATAATTATCTAAACCAAACATTCATATTGGTATACAGTGTTTAATTGAGAATCAAGATACTACAAAGAACATATTTTTCCCCACAAAAATGCCTAGAATGTTTCATTATTTCTGACAAAAAACAAAACTATAACAATTCCATTATTTCTGACGATGACATCTGAACTGCTAATTATAACAGCGGGGTATTCTTTAAGCAACTTCTTTGCCTTCAAGTCTCGTAATGGGTAATCCACAATACTCTATTTTCCAAACTCTGACTAATCTTACCATAAGAGTTTTTCGTGTCATAAACTGCCTTAATCAACCAAAAAGCTGCAACAGTTTTAAACATATCGTCTGCTCTTTCTATCTATCTCGTTATGCTGCACTAATTTATTGCTTGTGCTAGCCTCTAAAAATTGTTCTAGATGATTTTTACTTGGGAGAATTTAGCTTTGTTTTTATGTAAACGGAATTAATGTGTAAAAATACGATTTTAAAAGTGTTGCGAATCGAAACATTTCAAGAAAACTGATAATGTTAAGACCAGATTCACTACTCGTCAGTTTCTTTACGTGGAAAAGACTGTTCTTCTACTCGTTTTTTTTAAATGTAAAATTTATTTTCACATAACTTTCTTCAAAAATATTTTACTTAACTTTATTTTTTTCACATTTATTTTGTTTTCAACTAATTAATAAAATTTGTTTGTATTGAAAAAAACTAACACATACTCAGGGCCCATGCTAAAGATTTCAAATTTTTAGCAAGTAAATCAGTCAAATATCAAAAGTATTGGCCAATTTCCGAAAGTCTTCACCACATGCAAATTTTAACAGTTTTTATGGTTAATTTTTTTTCCCATAGAAAAACTATTTTACTGTAGTTTTTTTCAGGCTTATATAATTTGGACCCAATTCTAATTAGTAATTGCGTCACATCTACCGAAAATTACTTTCATCGAATAAAAAATACTGATTAACTTAGAAAAATTAGTTTTGACGTAATTTTAACCTTCTATTTGAAAAAATCATTCGCCAACACTTTCGCTAAAACACAACCTTATTCACCAAATTTACGATTTTATTACATTTGGCGAGGTGGCGAATGCTTAGCCTGGGTTCTGCATATTTATACTTAAAAGTTAACATAACGTATGTTCGCCCTTAATTCAGTTATTTGTATCCGATTAATTTCGACAGATAAGTTACACTGGCCGAAGACTCCCCGTGTAGTAAATGGTGACTGTTACGTTAAATCTGTCGAGTCTCAAAGTCCTCCATGTTCCCATCACAAATCAATACCTCTGGGGNTAGAACCCGACACTCGAAATTTTTGCTCTGTTACAATCGTACCCTGTTACAATTGACCCCACTCTCCCCTACTGATTTGCTCAGAAAAATTAATTTTGACGTAATTTTAACCTTCCATTTGAAAAAATCATTCACCAATACTTTCGCCAAAACACAATTTTATTCGCCAAATTTACGATTTTATCGCATTTGGCGAGGTGGCGAATGCTTAGCCTGGATCCTGCATATTTATACTTAAAAGTTAACATAACGTATGTTCGCCCTTAATTCAGTTATTTGTATTCCATTAATTTCGACAGATAAGTTACACTGGGGCCGGGATAGCCTGGTAGGTAGAGCACTGGGCCCAAGTCCAGGAGGTCGTGGGTTCGATCTCAGCCGGCCGATGACTTCCCGTGTAGTAAATGGTGGCTGATGTACACTAATTCTGTCGAGGCACAAAGACCTCCATGTTGCCATAACAAATCATACCTCTAGGGGTAATGATCCAGGAGTTTCCTTGTCTTCTGGATTGGTTCGAAATTACGAGGCTACGGAGTTGAACATTAGTAGTCGTAAACCCAAAAATTGGGTTGGCTGTTCAACGATGGATATATAGATAAGTTACACTTATGAGTTTTGATAGGAAAGACAGAGAAATAGAAACTAAAAAAAATCAAGGTTAGACTTCATGTTACTGGATATGGATTTGAGGATGCATAGTCTTGTATAGCTCTTGTTACCCTCAAATTCCCATTTAGTTCTATAAAATTATAATCACTTCTAAAATAGAAACGGTATCTAATCTATGTAAATACCTCTTGTATACAAATTACTAACTATCTAAATATGAAATTTTTAAGTAAGGTTGACAAATTTCTTGTGAAATAAAGTCTTTTTATTTGCTACGCAGTTAAAATAAATGTTAACCTAATCAGGTCAAATATAGCTTCTCTTTCCACGAACAGCAATCGCGTCAAGAAGTTTCATTTGTATCCGACCAATTTCCACAGAAAAGTTACCACTTCTGATGGGAAAGACAGACAAAAGGAAACGAAAAATGATCAAGATAAGACGTTTGTACGAGACAATAATAGCAGTAACATGTCTATGGGAGGGGGAAATGAGAAACCAAAGAAATGATAGGAAATGATTCAACTATTTCCCTTTCAAAATTAAGAAATTGTCTTCTATTTGATCAAATCCAATAAAAGGAAACAAGAGAGAGCATTGAGGTTTTTGAAAGAAAATGAAGTTAAAGGTTGTTTCGGTACCATTTGTTCTCGGAATCAATAAATATTAAATGAAGAAAATATGTTTCGATACATGTTGAGGAATAAAGATACGCATTATTCAATGCCGTAGAATGACGTTTATCCTTTAACCTCATGAATTATTTAAGAGGATAAAGTGTTGTTAGAATTTGATAGCTTCAAATGTATTTATGGTAGTTGATAAATTGATAATGTTGAGGTTGATTTCTTTTTCGGCAAAGAGTTTAGCTCTTGTTCTGTTATCTGTCATTGCACAAATAGTTTTACAAGAGAATTTTTCTTGTCGAATTGTTAGTTTTAATGATCAGTGTTTTTGTAACATATATTGATTTTTTTTACCATATTAAACCTACACTCACTAAAACCTTAATCACAAATGAATTAATGCGTTTCCATAAAGACATCGGATTTTATATCCTGATTCAGTTTTAATTTTAAGTTTTCTCAGTTTTAAACAAATTGCTTCCGTTTAAAGCAGTTACTTTATTTTTACCAAATTGCTTAAATTTCAACCTAGTTTTAAGCATGATATAACCAAAGAATGTTCGTAAGTGAAGAAGGATAGGTTCAATAGATAAAATGTAAACCGGTCCCCCAAGTTCTGGTGCGGTCCCTGTGTATAAAAGAAAAATCAACATTTATTAGCAAAGCAGTAGAGGTTTTAAATTTGTTTAATCCATGATACACATGTATACAATCCTAAGATTTGATGGTAGTGAAATTTTTGATTACCACAGCTAGATCGAGGTTTGGTTACCTGAGGTTAAAGACGAAATGATTATATTCAATATTAAAAAGAATTGTAACTCATGAATCCAGTGATTATTTCAATATTGCCCTTCTGAACATTTTTTTACCAATAAACTTTTAACAACCTATTGGTATAGGCTGGATGGTTAATAGGATTGTACTTTTTACAATTATGTCATAGAAAGTTGTAACTCACTTTTGTGTGTTGTTAATGGCAGTTTCGGAGACGTAAAAGTTCATTCACTATTGGGTAGTTGGGGTGCATACTGCGGAGTTCGGGGATATTACCACTGTTTGGTCTTTAATTTTAGTTGTGTAAAAGTAGTACACTTAAGCGCCAATTTCTCTTCAGATCAATCCCTGATATAACATTATGCATACCATAGTATTATCTATGCATATTGTGCAGCACTAGTTTGACGTTAATAGCTAAACTATATAGTAGGTGTGGAAAATTTAAAAAATATTTCTCGAAGGAAACTTTAGAAAAAAAAATTGCATTAAGATGCCCAGTTCGCAATTATTTATTTTTTTAAATTAATTTGTTGATTCGTCGTCTGTGTTCAGCACGATAGCACAGCTTATTTATTATAAACCGAAAAATCTTCTTTAGAGCGATTTAATTTTGAATAAAAAATTATTAAAAGATAACCTTTCATTGGATTAAGACCAAATTTATTGTTGACGCATTGTAAATCTGTTTTATTATCATGAAATACACAAAAAGCTTGCAAGAAAAAAAAACATTCATGTGCTTAACATATGTTTTTAATGTTTTTTTTCAAAATCTTTTCCTTGTAAACATACTATAAATGTGGATGAAAACATAGATTTTTTTAATCGAGAAAAGAAAAACTTGCACCTTTTTCAGCAATTATGATTTCCTCATTTCAAATTATTTTCTTTTGCGTTACTTTCTGCGTAGGTAGATTTTTTAAAAAAAGTTCTTAACCTTCATGAATTAAATTTTTTTTTAAATGATGTCTCTCTTAGAAATTAAATACACATTCGGATATGGTATAAGAAATTTATGAGTAATTAACCTATTAACACATGAATTTTTTAAATGACGTGATTCAATAAAATCTCATATTAAAAAAATGATTTATTTTTGTTTAACTAAATGAATATTTTCTTTTGTTAGCTACTATAGTGGATATTTGTAAAGAATAAAAAACATTTCCTTGATGCGAAAGTAGTCCATTTCAGATCAAAAGAATTGTCGTACAATTCTTGTAATTCCTACCTATATGTCACGCTAGGTCAAAATAGGTTTATATAATTTTATAAATTATTAAAAGTTTTGTGGCAAATCTTTAAATTAATCATTATATATATATATTTATGAGTTTTTTTAAATGAAATTATTTATTGCGTATTAATTAGCTTTCCATGTAGTGCAAGAAATTCATTTGTTTTACTACATAGGTTGTTACAAACGCGTTTGATGCTGGTAAGTTGCAACCTTTAACTCCGTCCGAAGAAGAAAAAGAAATATGCAAAGACAACGCTTATGGAAGAGAAATAACATTCATGTACAAAGTGAGTAATCCCGCAAAAGATTTATTTGCATTTTGTATTACAAAAACATGAGAGGCTCTCTCGATACAAACTTTCTATCCTATCTTTTTCATATTTAAATATTTATTTAGCTGATGGACATCAGATTGATGCATGATATGTAGCAAAATCTCTCATACGTTACCATTTGCAAGTAAAATCAAAGAGACATTATATGCGATACCCTTTTCATTCAAAAAAGTAATTTTTTGCCGCAAAATCTAGACATATAGAGAGATGCACCGCCTGGTCTGCTCTGAGGGGCCTTTAAACAAAATTGTTATTTAAAATTTTCGAAACAACAAGGTACAAATCCAAGTTCAAAAACAAATGCAAATTATCTATTGATTTAAAAGCAAAGGTTTTTTTTTTAAAAAAAATAAGCAAATTTTAAGGTTAAATAAAATACATGAAATCCGACACCAAGTTAATTTATTTCATCTTACGAATAGTCTTGCCATATATATAAAAAAAGTTGAATCATATGTGTACTTTGATTAATGTATCAACTCCTTCTTCGCGATGGACGAAAAAACTCGTCTTCCAGAAATATCCAGTGTGTGCTAGGGCTGCGATAACTCGTCCTCTAAACTTGACACTAGGATTTTCTATATTATTGCAGCGTGTCCAGCGACTTATTTATCAACATTGCAGCGCATTCAAGTCTATTATTTTTTTGTTTTTACAGCATTTCTGCAAGAGGGCGCCAGCAGCACAATTTTTAGACTCTTTGTGATGTTTTCTCTGCAGATTCGATTTTATTTTATTATTATTTTTATTTCATTATTATTATAATATCCTCCGGTAGAAATAATGATTCTTGCAATTTATTATAATTTTTTTAAATAAAATTGACAAGGTTTAAAAGAATTTGAGTTTTAGAGTGTGGGGGAACTCCTTGTACAGAAGGTGGGACAAAAGTGCGCCATTGCCACGAAGAAAATGTTATAAGCCAGTGTATTTAATATTCATTTTAAATAACGATTTTTATAAATTTTTTTAAAATCATTTTTACTTTCTTTTTTGAACTTTTTTACTTTTTTATCACTGAATTAATTTTCTCCCTGGTGGACAAATAATAAAACGTTATGAATTCTATTTGAATTTCTTAATTATTTTTGTATGCATTAATTTTGTGCGTATCATTTAAAAAAATATCTTGTTCAAGTTTCAACTGTTATTTTCGCATTTCTGTTTTTGTATGTACATTATTAAAGCAAATATTTTTTTCATCTTTAACAATATTTTATCAATTTCGATTCTTATCGCATGGCAAATATTATATTCATTGCAGGCTAAAATAGAGAATCACAATAAAAAGTTTGTTTTTAAAAGGTTTTAATACTAAATCTCCGTACACTTATATTTAACAGAAAGTTTGGAACACATGCCATATTCAATGTTTGTATGAAGGTGAGAGTAAAGCTGAAGCATTTTTCACTCCTGACGGTCAACTTTGTTGCGATATTGTAGGAATAGGACCGACTGGGGTGAGTGTGATAAACTTTTATTACTCATACTTTTACATTATATGGTTATTTTAATAAAATGCATAATTTATTATTTAGGATACAGTTTAGAATTCGTCGCTATACACAGTAAAAAGCAGCAAATGGGTAAAATTTTCTATCATAATTAAAAAGGCAGACGATAAAAAAAAAAAAACTTCAAATGTAGCTAGATTAAAATTATAAGCATGTACATTATTATTATCTTAGTGAATAATAACTTAGCAAGTGTATTGACAGAGATCAGAAATATACTTATCATTTTCATAAGAAATGGAATTAATAAAACATATATCCCCAAGAAAACTGAAGCCAAAAATATATATTGAAAATTTATCTTTTTCATAACTAAAATACTAAGGGTGATATGTATCGAACACTCGACCACGACGCTCCTCGGCAGGACGACAAATCGTCAAATGATTGAAAAGGAACAGATTTGAAACAAAAAAGGCACTTTTACCAACGGAAAAAATAATAATGAAAGAGGCTAGAGAAACCTTGATAGTTGATGGAACGATAGGAGTTTAAAGTAGAGTACATTTTCATCAGAACTCGCCAGAATTTGAAATCAAGGTAGAATATCTTTTCAGATGCTATTCACGACCCTATTAGATTTTTTCATTTTCTATATTGCCTTTTCTTGTTTGTTTTCATCATTCACTTGTTGTCAACCTGAGGAGGAGCGTCGTATTCGAGCGCTCGAAACATGATGTCTTATCATGCATTTCAATTATGAAATGAAAGAAGTTTTCTGTAGTCAAGAGTTAATACATTAAGTCTTACACGCGCAGCTCACCGCGTTTAATTTAAATCACGAATTGCTATCCATCCTAGTTTCCAACAGATTCCTAGACAATCTAGTATCTAATTTACTAACAGAACCCTTCAAGGGATTTAACACTTAAAGATTAAAGTCGTGGAACAAGTATTTTCACATAAATACTTGTTCCACGATCCTTTATTACTTTTTTCCCCTATTTTTTATTTAACATTAAATTTAACAACGTATTTAATTCTTTTTCATTTGTCGATATGTTTTAGCAAATGTAATGTTAAATCGGTATTGACGCTTTACTTTGTATTTAATTTTTTTATTAGAGTTATTAGACAACATTAACAAACTGACTATTGAAAGATTCATGCAATTAATAAAAATTATTGCTATTAATTTTTTAATATTACTTTATTCGACTTGATTAATGATATTATTAAAGAGCGTTTGTACACGTCCGTTTAGATACTATATTCGAATAATATCATTAGTATCCAGGCAATATAAGTGAAGAAATAATACAGAAATAGTGCAGAATTATTCTGGTAGCTCCAGGGATAGAGCGTTCACCTGCTATTCAGATGACTCAGGTTCCAATGCCAGCTTTGGCTGGTTCATAAAATATTTATTCACGACTCGCATTGATCATTCCGAGCTGTGGTTTTTCTCTACGTGTAACGCAAACACGAGTTAGTTCCATCAAGTGTTCCTCCACGATGGCTAGCTTGCCCCAATGATTGATCCAGGAGTTCCCTTGTCCATTGAATTGAGCTCAAAATTACATGGTTACGGAGTTAAATATTGATAGTCGTAAACTCAGAATTAGGTCAGCTGTTCAATGTTGGTTCAAAAGTAAAATAAAATGAAACAAATACATTTTTATGTTTTTTCAAAATATTTTCCGCTACAATTCAGTTATTTAAAAACTTAAAAACTGAGGAGCATGTAATTTAATTTTAATGTAAGTTTCAAGTTATATTTTAGATTTAAAGATGTATTATTTGGAACACTATTTCGGTATGTTGTATGATATGTTCCTTCAAAGGTAAAGTTGCATGATGTGTATTATGATTGGTAACTGGAAAAACAGTAATATAACAAGTTTCATAATTTATTTACGTTGACTTGAATTAATTTAAATGAGTAATTTCACGATGTTCATTTAAAAATTAGAAGAACGATATTTGGTTCATACAAAAGTTCTTACATTTAAATTAAGTATATGCAATATGTAAGTAAGCTCTGAAAGCTAATTTTCTCTTATTCTTTCTCTTTCAGAATTGCTACAATGGCAAATGTGTGCCTTTTTGGAGACAATTGGCTGAGAACCTTTGAAATAATTTTCAATGAATATACAACTTAGATTTTTAAGATTGATTTGTTTTTGAGAAATATTTTGCGTTTTTTCGTTTTATATACAATTTTATTAAACAAATATATTTTTAACCATGTATTCAAGAAAGTCCAATAAAAATATTAAATAATAATGTTGAGAAAAATTTAATATCAATAAATAACATAAAAAATTCAAAATAAAAAATTATATTTTTAAAAACCACGTTCTTGTAGTGGAGAATAATAATTTAAAAAAAATTTGAAAAACGAAATGCGTGGGGTGCATGAAATACATAACAGTAATGTTATATTAGTGTGTGTATGTGTGCTCTTGAGAATATGTGCATGTATATCTGTAATTGTATCTGAATGTGGATGTGGAATATGTTTGAGTATATGCATATGTATGTGGATGTATATATGGCTGTGCATGCGTATGAGTAAGAAAATGTGTAGATATATGTGTATATGTACTGTTATGTATTTCATGCACCCCACGTTTTTCTTTTTCAATTTTTTTTTATTATTATTCTCCACTACAAGAACGTGGTTTTTAAAAATATTATTTTTTATTTTGAATTTTTTTATTTTGAATTATAATTTTTTTTAATTTTTAATTTTTATTTAATATTTTTTAAAAATTATTACTTTTCCATTATTATTCTTCACTACAAAAAACGTGGTTTTTAAAAATATATATTTTTATTTAGATTATTTTTCTTAGTCAAGAGTAGTCAAGACTACTACAAGACCACTACTAAAATAATAGAACTTTCATTTTAAATTAGGGATACAAAAATCTTTATAGAAAAACAATACCTTTACGACTTTCATTAGTTTTATGCTGATGACAACCAAAACAATCTGGAAATGAATGAGGAAAAACTGGATCCTACCACGTGATTTTTCAGCCAATAAAAATACTCCGACAATAAAAATCTTTTCACCTGACATGTAATACTAATTTGAAATAATGGAATCGACAACAAAAGACAATCTCGAAAATATTTTTTTTTTAAATTTCAATTTTATTTTACTTTGTATGTATTTTTTCTCTTCATTTTCATGCATTGTCATCCAATTCTGAACTATGTGCCAAATTTGAACTTTGTAGCTAGTCGGGAAGTTAGTTTAAAATCGATTACAAAATTCCACCCGGACAGACATACACGAAGGCAAGTTTATATAAACGTGGTAATAATAATAATAAAATAGATGAAGTCGCATTGTAATTGAAAAACAGCTTTTTGAGATATTTAAACCAGAAATTCACATTACTAACAAAAAATAAATAGTGGCAAAATATAAAATAGCATTAAGACTATATACTGAGAAAAAAATATTCTGGGTAAATTACTATACTGCATAGCAATAACTTTTCTAATGAGAAAAGGATCACGATTCTGGTAATAAGACAAAAATATAGGGTATTTATAAGCCATTCATTGGGTAATTTATTCGTTCATATGGTAAATATGTATCGCAAATCTGGGTTTCAAAATAATAGTTCTTAATACCACACATTCATTAAAAATAAAAAAATAATAAGTAAATGACCTTATAAATGGTTTTTACGTCTTGCGGTTTTAATCTTGATGCCTTATATCCCCTAAAAGTTTGTCACAACATTTACGCTACCCCCCGTTAAAAATAATTTTAAACTTTTACATTTCAGCAAAAAATAGACTTAAAACGACATTTAAAAAATTTGCAACTTTAGGAGCAAAACTAATTCAAGATTCAAAATTCCCGTACCCAAATTAGGCAAGATTAAGCATTTGTATGAGTACAACAGGAAATTTGTTCCCTAGTGTAACTCATCATATGGATAATTTCACATAAATAAATATGCAGATCAATTATTTTAATGAATTGCGCGATTGCACAGTGGGTTTATAATGCAGGCAATATAACACCAGTATTCAACAATGCGTAACAACAGCATTCCAGACAAGAAAGAAAATCATTTTATCGTATAGATATTACATAACCAAAACATTATTTTAATGAGTATCTATCATTTACAAAATCAATCATTTGTGTTATTTGAATAAGCCCATCATTCTAACATTAAGCAGAGAATTAATTCAGAAGGAAAGATTAAGAGTTTGAATAGTTATTCATATTCATATTTTCAAAATAATTGTAAAAGAAAGTGTTTATCACACAAGAAAATTATAGAAATCTTTTTTTAAAAAAAGATAATTTCACTATTGTGAGCAATTATTAATGATGCAGTGATTTTTTTGTTGAGTAAAATATATGAACATTAATGAATGTTACTCTAAAAACCATTATGTCATAGCTAATGATAGGATATAATTACACACGGAGAACATATTTTCTGATTGTCTGGTTTTTCTCTTAGATGAATATCTAAGTATTGAAAAATGAGAACGTTTTCGTAATATTATAATGAATATGTATCGAAAATTGTGTAAGGCAACAGGCTGAAACCAATTAAATGTAACGGGAGGCTTTCGAAATTGTTTCATGTTTTTCATAATCCAGTAATTTCGCAATAATTAAAAAATGTGCTTTTAAGTTAAACATTTTATCCATAGTAAAAATTTCAAAACTTAAAGATACTGTATTTTTTTGCAAATTAATAATTATATTCTTCGGATTTGAACAGAAAATTAAGAAATCTAAGTATGAATGTGGTTTACACATACACTTACCGGATGTCTGAAAGAGATTAATGATTCGAAAAATTCATGGAAAAAAAACCGAAAGGAAATATAAAATACCGGTTTTCTACGTTCTGCTTAGGAAGCAAATTTCTCATGCAATTACAAAATTATTTACGACGTTAAACAGATAAATTTGATGACTAAACTGTAAACATTATATTCTGCTGAACGAATTCCATCCCAGATGAAATATTAGTATAGGTTTTTGTTAAACTTGTCTTCAAATTATTGTTGCATTAAATACTTATTTTGGCTTCATGTTTATATCAATGGTTTCAAAATTTGTTTTTATCTGTTAGCAGAGCCATCTGTTGACAAAATTTGTCATTAATTTAGAACCTTATAGAAAAAATATCTGGTTTTCAGTAAACTTGTCATTTCTAGCTACTTTCGCTGTTTTGCAATTTAATTTTAACTCACTTTAATTTTTGTTAGCCATTTTTAGAAGAACTGATAAGTACCATAGAAAAATGTTATGGAACATTAAGATATAGAGTAATAGTTGGGTGATTAGGGTCTCCAAGGGCAAAAATAGGCAAATTTTAAAATCAGTATTGAAATAACTTCGTCGGCACGGTTTATATTTATGGCACTGCTTCAAAATGTGTTTCACAATTGTTAGATCATTGCATGTGGCACATAATGGCCCTTTTTCATTAAATAAAAGGCGTATTTAACGAAACTGGTATAAACAATATAAAAATGTCAAAATGTGTTTTACAATTCTTGGATCATTGCATGTGGAACATAATGACACTTGTTCTTAAACAAAAAGCGCATTTAGTGAGACGAGTATTAGTAATTTGAGCCCATTAATTATAACTTCATATAAATAAATTACAACGGTAATTATATTAAAACCATAAAAAAACATTTAATGCGTTTAGGAACTTTTTAATTTTCAGAACTGAATCAGTCATATTATGTATGTTTCAAATCCCAGAATAAACTTTATTGTTGTGAACCAAAAAATACTAAGTTTTATATAGTTATTCATAAAACCATGATAATGTTTTACATTTGGAGACTGAAAGTAGGGAAGTTTTTCTGAAAAAAAACATATGACCGAACACGGCGATATGGTATGTTGAGGTATAATATCACTGGTAACATGCTTTATTTTTAACTTTAAATTCTTTTTAGCTTATAAGATATTTCATGTCAGATGGAATACTATTTTATCAGGACTTTTTTTTCCCAAGAAGAGGGTATTTCTAAGAGCAGCGTAGTAAGTGTCACTTTGACTTTAATCAAAAATAACCAGCTACTATTAGTTTTACCTAATTTCGTTCACGTGACATAATTCGCTTACGATTTTCGCTTACCATGTGGGGCTACACACATGAGAATTAAGAACGACAACTTCAACAGACTATTAATAAAGTTTTGAAATATGCAAATATTAATGGGTTTACATTTTCAGAAGCAAAAACACCATGTGAACACTTTTGTAGAATGCGAAATCTTCACCCTGAACCTGGCATGTATCTTAATAATTTTCATATTCCCGTTAAAACAGAAATGAAGTTTCTTGGAAATATTCCAAGTTAAACTTTTTACCACACATTAAATATTGAAGAAAAAGTTGCAGCAAAAAATTAAACTTACTGAAAGTTCTACCCCACACATCCTGGGGAGAAGATGCCGATTCAATGTTTAAAATTTACCGTCCTATAATTCGCTCGAAACTAGATTACGGATCAATAATTTATATGCATGCTCGCAAATCTGTACTGCGTTATCCAGATTTTATTCATAATGAGGATCTGGAGATTCCAACAGCAGTCTTCCGAAAATCCCCATTAAAAGTCTATACACCCTACCCCATGTGCCATCCCTACGAGTGAAACGAAATAAATTAGCACTTAATTATTATTTTCGTAGTTATTATTTTAATGTAAAAAGTCTTCCTTAACACGCATTATGCAAAGATTTTATCATCGGTCTATGAAACGCTTTTTATCCATGGACCAGCCTCAACTCCAACTTTTGGATTGAGTGTGAAGCAGATTTTATAGAATTTAAAAATTCTAATAGTTTATCATCATCGACTTCACTCCGCCATAGCTGACTATACCCTTTCATATGATTGATATTTTCGGAGATTTAACAAAGGAATTCCCTTCGCTTGTTATATATCAGAAGAAGTATTATATGAGGATTTTAAATTGTTATTTACCGATGGCTCTAAGGTGGCTAATCACGTGGCTTCTGAAGGCATCTCACATAATGTAGTTTTCACTAGGACGCTGCATTATGCAAGTACCATTTTCACCTCTGAATGCCATCCTATTTACTTAGCTTCAAACTACATCCTACTCAAAATCATCGCAATTGGATGATTTATTCCGATTCTAAAAGTTGTTTGGAAGCCTTTGGCAACCATATTCTCGACCTGCATTTAATCGCAATTCATATTTTAAAACTTTCAATTGATCATAATGACAAGGGTTTCAAAATTTTATTCTCCTTGATTCTTGAGCATGTTGGAATACCTGGTAACAAACAGCTGATCTTGCAGCAAAATCTACTCAAAATCTTTCCAATCGACTTGTTCCTCCCTCTGATGTTATTGTAGACAATAAAGAAAACATCTCACCAATTGGCAGACTGAATGAGGTAGAGAAATTGTTGCATGGAATTAAATCACCCCTTTTAAAAGAATTAATAATTGTTGGAAAATTGAATAACTAATAAACAGATTACAAATTGACCACACACGATTAACTCATAAACCCTTTCTACTAAATGAGCCAGCGCCTGTTTGCTCAGCTCGCAAAGAACCCTAACCGTTAAACATATCTTAATCCAGTGTACTAAATTGAAAATAGAGCGACATACGTATTCTAATTGAGCCTTTCCTAATTTATTTACCTTACTTGGTGAAATTCCACATCGAAATCTTACTTTTTAAAAGACACTGAATTGTTCTCTGTAGCATAAATCATGGTTTTATATTAACCAAGTGCTCAGCGCACTCAGAAATCTTACTTACTCTTCAAAAGTCACTGAATTGTTATCTGTAACATAAATCATGGTTTTATATTAACCAAATGCTCAGCGCGGCATAGCCGTTTTTGGTTTTTTTCCTAGGAAACAATAACTAACTCATCACATACGCTGACTACTGCCAACCACTTATGGTGAAAGTTGAATTAGGGTTTTTTAAGTAACCGTATTTCTCATTTATACCAGCAAATATTGACACTCACTAATGGTGAATTTTAAATATATAGGATATTTTTAAAATTTAATTTTTTAGCAACTATTCGACCGATTTCGTTCAAATTTTGTATTTTGTTTTATAAAATGGTGTAAAAATTTGCATCACTTACAATTTAATTTTTTTTTAAAATTTGTATTATCAAATCTGTATAAATAAAGCCAAACATTTGTGTATGTGTGCTTACATTATACAAGTCCGTAATTCTAAAGCAATCTGGACCAAATTTTGTGTAAATACGTTAGAAGAAACGGTGAATAAAATGTCTACTTTAATATTCCTTCTTACCCCTGGTTTAAAAGCTACATTTCATAGAAAGAGTTTTCCTTTGAATTCGATAAATATTTTATGATATGAGTAATTTCCTAGCTGTCAACTCTAATCAATTGAAAAATAGTTTTATTGCTCGTTTTTTTATGAATTATTTATCTTATCTCTCTTACGTCTGGTTATTACAGGTAAAATCAACGTTAATAATTTCGTAACGTATGGTGACTACGTCTCAGAATTCGTATTTTAAATGGCATACGGAATCACGTGCTTCTTATATTTATGCTTTTAAAGCGCGTTTCTAAAAACTTTAATAATGGAAACTCAACAAGAACTAATGAAATAACATAAAAGTTATCTAATAAGCAAAGGGAAAATTGCTGTAAATTCTGAATATTATCGGTTAAATGATACCATATGTATAGTTAGCTTTCCTTTTATTGAGTTAAACTTGAACTCATATTATGGTAATTCTAATAGTATGAAGCTACACCGGAATTTACATCTGCACCCGGCTTACACCGACCACAGAGCTGACATAAAATATCCCATGTGGTATACGGATCAAACCCCTTGCGGTCAGACTAACCATGGGAGGTCTTAGCGGTTTCCCTCTCCATGTAACGCAAATGCGGGTTAGTTCCGTCAAAAAGTCCTCCAGAAAGGCAAATTTCTTTCAATACTTGATCCAGCAGTTGCCTTTTCTTCCATAGTATTTCGCTTTAAACTTCTGCAGAGTCGTGCTTTGGTAGTCGTATACTCAAAAGATGGGGTTGGCAGTTCAACCACTTTTATAAAATAAAATTACAAATTTTTGGGAGAAATTTGCTTTACTGGAGGACTGCTGATCCAAGAGTTAACTTGTCTTCTGGATCAGGTTCAAAATTACAAGGTTGCAGAGATGAACTCAAAATTGGGTTGGCTGTTCAACGACGGTTGTAAAAAAAAATAGAAGTATTTTATAAAGATATATATGCAGTATGTAGCGTTCTCTACTTTTTTCAACCTGTGCCATTAAACATTTTAATCAATCAGTATGCTACCTTATTTAAATTATAGGCCAGTTTCATTTATGTTAAGGTTAAGGATATGGAGACTGAGTGTATGGAGTCTTCCATGACACGGAGGGAGCTTCTGATATCCGTTCCAATTTTTTTTTTACATTTTGAGAATATTTTTTGACAGTTAAAGGTTGTAAATCGTTCAACGATTGATTCTATTCATAATTTTACGCGAATCCATAGTTTAAAGATTTCTTTCAGAAAATTAAACTACCATAAAAAAGTTAAAATCTTAAAAAACAATAAAATACAATTCTCGAATTTCACAAACTTGGGAACATTCTTACTGATTTTGATATGATCGTCTTACTTTAAATGCACCAATCAAATTTGCAAAATCTAAATGTATACCTAATATACATTTTTATTTTCATGAAAAAGTGACAAAAATACTATTGGCGTTGCGTTGGAAAATATTTTCTATTAAAAAGAAAAGTTAGTTTTCAAAACACAAGAGTTCCACCCAAAATCTTAACGATTTATTTTAAACAAAGAGAGACGGAAAAAATGTCTCCTCTCTTCTCTTAAAGTGAAAATAAAATTAAAGTTTTCAGTTAGTTTTCGAACGGCATCGTCAAAACGGTTTGGAACGGGCACCAAAAGCTCCGTGTTGGGGAACCCATTTTTATACCTGTCTTCTGTGATTTGTGGTTCACTCTGATTCATGGGCAGCAATAATGAGCTGTACGCGTCCTATTCTTTTGATAATTTTGGACCATTGTTGAACCATACTGTTACGGTTTGTTGCAGCCTTAATATTTGGCCAAGCTGAACCATAATATCACGCAGTTTGAACTAATTTTAAACTTGGTCGATGCAATAGTTCTACCTGAACGAAAATTAAGTTTCTTGCAATAATGATGACTTATTGAAATAACAGCAAGTTTGGAATGCAATGTTAAGCTGATTTTTCTGAATGTGTAGTTTAAAAACAAGACGAAAATGGGCTGTTGGGGATGATTGAGGCTGTTTTTCTAGTATTCAAATAAGATTTTCATTTATAGCTGTGGGTTGGTGCGTGATTGGTTTCACATATTCGTCTGCTCTTCTGATTAAACTATTTAGACCATATTATTTAAAATGTTACAACACCTTCCTCTGATTTTGAGTTTCCTAAATCCTAGTTTGTCTAAAAAAATAATATGTGTTAATTCAGAGAAGTGACGTTTTTGTTTTCGATTTCTTAATTTGTATTTTTCTTCAAAAGTACTTACTGATGAAGACCTGCTGCCAAGTACGCCAGCTGACGTCTTTAATCATAGAACAATAGTTGTCATTTTCGGAAAACATTTAATGGTATTGTTTTTGTAAAGCACATTGTCCTTTTAAATTATAAAATGTCTTCTTTTTACAACTGTTGCTAAAAGTATTATATAAGAATTTGGTCTAGAATCATTTGATAAAAAAACATGAAAAAAAGTGGTTTTTTAATGAAAGAAAGCGTCCTTACAAACATCAACTTCTGTAATTTTTATAAAACGGATGATAAAAACAGATGTTCTTATATTATGTATGTTAGTTTCTTTTAATTAGAGAACAATGGGTGTTTTTCTCTTGCCGATTTTCATGGTATATAAATAAGAGACCTCACTCTAAGCTAAACAAAAAATACTACAGTAAGAAAAATACAGCTATGCATTCAGCACTTCAAATTGCTTTTCTTCTTTCTGTGTTGTGTGTAAGTAAAATATTTACCATAGATTATGGGTTTATTTTTTAAATAAATCCGTTATGTTTATGTTTAGAAAAAAAGTGTAAAAATTAGTTAACATTTCTAATTACTTAAGTTTGTAAAATAGAACTTTTAGAATATTCAGTTTAGTTGAATCACTATGGATGTATATATGTTATAGTAAATTTTCAAAATAAAAAAGTACTTAAAAAATAGGAATTTTATCTTTGTATTGAAATGCATATTTTTAACTTGAGAACTACTATTATTAAATTAAAGTTTTAGTACTTAAAATATTCATTTTAACACTGAGAGCAACAGTTAAAAACTGGTTAGTTAAAAAAATGAATCCCTAGTTTTCTTAACGCACATCCTTGACAATCAAAATTACTGTGTTGTAACGTTATTTTGTCATTATAATTACTTTAGTATTTCGCTTACTGTGGTACCCTTTAAATTGCCTATCTAAAGTGAAATTTCTTTCCATATTAAAGCGCCATTACTGTTGTTTTAGGTGTTCAACTTTACGTTACATATTATTTTGATGCGCAAAACCAAAAATATTTAGGAACTTGAAATTACGAAGTTGCAGAAAGATGAACAAGGAGTACGATGGAGTTTTAATAATTGACATTCGATAATTATCTCGAGATTTACTAACTGTTAAACTTACTGTAACAAATTACTGAACCACTCTGTACTCCACGGAAATGATTACAGACTTGACATTGGCAAACTAAAGGGTTCAGTTTCATGTATGTACTTATCGTTAAGGGGTTTTTTTCTTCTTAAGTTCTATCTTTTTTTTGAAAAAAATTACAATTTTAAAAGCAGTTTAGAGTTTTTATATTGTTTTTTCTTGAAATATTGACAATTTATTGTTGTAATATCTCTCACGAGATCTTCATTTTATTAGCTCGTGATTTGATAACAAAAGTAACAAAATTTAATATAAATTAAGAATAAGAAAATGTGAGATCCTGTGTTGCCAGATATAAATCTCAACATATGAATCAAAATTTTTAAAACATAAAAGGATCAAAGATAAAAAATTGTTTCCAATTTGAACTGTTATCTGATACTAGGCTATCATTATATATTGTTGACAAGTAAATTTAATTCTCACTTATTATCTCTCTTGTGACGAAAATTCTGTGTTTGCAAGTTTAAATATTTTTCCTTCAATTATAGTTGATTATATTTCAAATCTAGGTAACCGTTCATTTTATTCCGATTAACATGCACATAAAATGGCAATAATTATAAGTTTAATAAGCAAAAGGATTTTTTTGTCATCAAGCTTAAGGAAAAAAACCAATGATGAATGAGAAGCAATTACGGATTTCTATGAGTAGAGCCTCCTAGTTATATAAATTATATATAAATATGTATGTAAATTTATACATTATATAAATAGGTCACTTATATTTCGTGATCTCAACGCACGAATACGCCATCTGGGGAAAAGAACGGTTCCATGGCGTCGCCCTCTTTCCTTCCCTTTCCTTCGCTTCTCAATTGTATGGGAATGTTCTACGATATTTTCCTCCTTCTTAATATTTTCGTATTTATTTCTCTCAAATATTTTTCAAAATTTATATGACGCTTTCATTTGGAATTATGTTCAATGTAGTTTTCAGTTCCATGTAGTTTCCTAATTTTAAAGTATTTAATCCATTTTAAAATTAAGACAGAAACTTTCCTACTTCCTTCTCCTATGACTCTCCATACGCTAATGGTGAAAGCAGGTGAAGTTTTGTCATAGGTAGAGAGTTCTTCTCTACGCCACCTCCAGCCCATTTCGATCACCTATAAGTAGTAGCAAAATTAATCTTCATATTTTAGATTATTACATTTATAGTATGCCATACAGAATGTTATTTAATTGCTTTTCTTTTAGGCAGTTTCATCTGCTCAAGATATCGGTCAGTATCAGCCTTTAACCCCTTCTGCTGCAGAAGTTGAAATATGCAAAAACAATGCAAACGGAAAGGACATCAGATTGATCTTTAAGGTAAACTACACTAGTTAATTGCAAATAATATAAAACTGCTAACACAAACTTCTGAGGATAGTTTTATTTTAAAATGAAGTGTTCACAGGGTAACTAAAATTATCGAATTAAAGGCTAATATTTCTCGCATCACTCTAATGTAAAACGTACTGATATTCAAATTAGAGTTTACTGTCTTTGATATGTGGCGTATAACCACCACTACAAATATTAAATACCAATTCCCTAGCATATAAAACATGTAACAAACTTAATTCCTTCTAGAGTTACCTATTGATAGCTGAAGGTTGACATAGTCGATAATTAAATAACCTAATTGGTGACCTACGTTCGTTATACGAACACGCCAATGGTGGATGGTCCACATTGAATAGTTGATCTGCTTACAAAATATCGCTCAAAAATCCAGTGAAGCAAATAAATTCTCCAGACCAATAAATAAATAAAAGAATAAAAAATAATGAACGAAAAAAATAAAATAATAAATAAAAAAAGCCAGCATTAATCAACTACTGGTATTCGTTCACATGGAATTCTGTCACAGATAAAATTCTGGTATTGTGGTAAAGTGACGTAACTACCACTATAAATATTAAACACCGAGTCCTTAATAATTAAGATATATTAACTTGATTCCAACTTGAGGTAAGTTTTGATAGATGCAGGTTGACATAATCTATAATTATATTCCCTTACATTTACAGAAGTAGTAGGCTTTGTCCTTGCTGCCTTTGCTTTCTAATCCATGTTGTTTATTCACGGTTATCTTTGTTTCTCCATATGAAAAAGAAATTTTCAGTGAAGTTATGTTTAAATGTACGAATTTTAGTTAATTGTCACTCATAATACTATAGCGTTCATCTTTTCATTATCTTGCAACTGAAAATCTTACTCGCTTTAAGTCGGCAATAAGGCAGCTTCTTCTATAGATATAGAAGTCATGGATGAAAACATCTGCGGACAACATTCTGCAATTTCACTAAATTCGGAATCTGTAAATTTGCTATTTGCAAATAAATTGATAAATTTGTAATTTCGTTTGCGAAAAATCTTTAAATGATACTTACTTTGCAAGAAAACGTCAGTAAACTCTAATGACCGTTGCTTCCTGTAAACTGTTAAGAAGGCGCCTAAAAACTATATTTCTTTTTAGATCCCCGTTTTATAGCAATTAATATTAGGATTATTTTATTTAAACGTTGTCTCCAGTGAATGCAATTAAATAAATGTAATTTAATATGGATATCTTGCGTGCTACCGAAATGCATGTTACGTGACACTTAGTGGCACGCATGCTGTATGTTTGCTATCTCTGATCTAATTCTTCAATTGTAAATTCAACTCGGGGATAATCTTTTCTGGGGCGATGAGCTAAAACAATTACCCACTTATTTGCAAAAATATTGTTAAACATTAGAATTAAATTAAATTTTATCTTTAAAAACTAGGTGACTTTCGCCCATTTACTTTAAATTTTGATAAATTAAATTCATCTTCATTTTGGACGGGCAAGAATTACCAAACGAGCTTATTGCTCTTCTTGACTGAAAGTTTGATTCTAATTTTTCTTTCCTGAAAGAGATTAAGACCTACTATTCTCCAAAAGTGAATGTTTGAATGAAAATAACTAGGATGATCATTACATTGAGAGTAACACTACAAAAATTACCCAGTAGTTATAAGACTATCAGGCACGTAACATGCATTTACTTTTTTCTTAAAGTAAATGCATGTTTCACAACACCTAGGTAATTCACTGATCGTTCCTAGATCGTCGTTTACGTCTAGCTCTGTAAATTTGATTCCGGCTCTAGCACAATTTTTACTAAGTTTCCAATTTAGGTTTAACTGTTTTCAAGAAATTTAATTCGAAATCACAAAGTCATGTATTTTTTTTACATTAAAGTGCAAAATATTCAGCTTTATAAAAGGTTTCTGAAATTGCAGAAAATATGGAATACTTGTTACATCCAGTGCTGGTATGAAGGGGAGAGTAAGGCTCAAACCTTCCTGACACCCAAAGGAACTCCTTGCTGTGATATTGGTGGTGGCCTTCCAACAGGGGTAAGCTTTTACAGTTATAGCCTAGTTATTTTGATTTTAAAATTTTTTTTAATTTAATATATTTAAAACATAGTTAAGCCAAAACTCACACCTTTCAACAAAGGTAAATGAGTTTTTATGAAAAGTTTTTACTTCAACAATAATTATATAATATTTATCTAGGTATAAGTGCGATATAGTCAACAAATCCAACCTAACTAGCTATTTTTTTAATTCAAAAATTTATGAACCTCTTTTTGGAAACTTTTACTACGATAAACCCATTCAAATTCTAATAGTGTCAAACGTTTCGAAAGTTGAATATACTTTTAATTATTAGATCATTGTACAGCAGTTTTAATTCAAAATTTCCTCTTCAATCAGTAAATTTTATGGAAATAAATATGGAGGTGAATTTTTCGCTGTTAAATTATTTTTTGCTCTGAATTTAATATTAAAATTAAACTCCGCAATTTACCGTTTTCCTACATTTACCCCAGACATTAACAATTCCACATTACATTACCATATAAACAATGGTTGAAAATCAAAATGAAAATATTAATTTATGTTAACGATCAATTAATTGTTTTCCAAAAATCGAGTACACAATCATGTATTTGCCAAAATTTATAAATAATAAATTTCGGGATTATAATTCATGCATTAATCACCAAAAGTTAATTTGTCTTAAGTTCTAGGTAGTAAAATTTAGACAGAGTCTCAGATTTTTATTATCAGCATAGTGTTAGGCTAAGTGTGCCCTTTTTTTCTTGCCTTAGCGTCAAAAATATGCAAATTGATTTTTGCCGATTTACTTCTCACATAAAAAAAAATGTCCTTCAAAAAGTTTTGACTCAGTATATAGCACTTTCTTGGCATAGTAGAAACTACAAATCAGATTACATATTACCACCATAATTTGCATTTAAAAATTATGTAAAATTGACCATCGTGCACCATATTTATTTCGTGTATTTTCTTAAAATAATTAATATCGGGTTTACAATCTGAATATACCGGTAAAGAGTTAATGTTTAGTCTCAGGCTGTAAAATCTTACCAAACTCACAATTTCACTCTTGCATGACTACATTAATGCATACCTTGCATTGGCAATAAATAAATAAATATTCCAAGGTTTCTAGTTTTAAAAAAATTAAAATTTTTTAAAGACGATTTAGTCCCAAACAAGAATTTAGTTCCTGATTTTAACACGTTAAACTGGCTTTCACATTTTATTTTACTTTATTTATTGATTTTTTTTAATTATTATTGCTATTTTTATTTTTGAAATTTTTCTCAAATTTTGTATCTAGTAGAAAATAATCAATAAATCGCATTTGCTTACATCATATTATTTAAATATTATTTTTCATTTTCTTATTTCTTAGACATGTGACAATGGGAGATGTGTTCTCTTCTGGCAACAACTGATGCTTTAATTGATTGTTGATTGAGATTTCTGACAATTGAATGTATATCGCATTTTTGAAACAAAATAAATGAATAAATAAAATTCTAGAGATGTTTGTTCCTTTTAGAACTGTTGTTGGTTTCAAAATTCAATTCATTTGTGGCTTAAACAGGAGAGATGAGACACATTATAAGGAATGAAAATTGCTTTAGCAACCCGTCTATGAAAATGTCTCTATTATTTACACATTTGTGCGACTTTGAACTGGCCCTTTTTTAATCTTAATTAGTTTAATTAGTTTTTTTAAATCTTTATCTCTTAGATAGTTTTTTGTTTTTTAAAATTTTTTCTCCGATATTGTTTCTAAATAAGTTCAGTTAGGGCTATTTTATCCTAATTTCTGTGGTTTGGCGACAAACACGACAAGTTTGCTAAGATCGCCAAATTATCAAATTATTATAAAGTTCTATTTGAATATAGTTTTTGATAATAGTTGTTAGAAAACGCAAAATTAGACAAAGCATTAAATTGTTTTTATAAATAAATGCTCAAGATCTACCAGTTCATTAAGGGGAGGTGCCACTAGCGGGGTAAGATGACGTTTCCGAACATGGGTGTCTCTGCAATTTTTTATCCTTGTCGTCACCTCCCATCCAAGTTTGAACCATCGGCATAGCAAATGTTACGACTGTATGATTAAAAATCACGAACTGTCGATATTTCTTTCGTGATTTTCCACATTTATTTACTCTGATTTGAAATTTTTCTAGTTCACATCTTATTATTCATTTCATACCCCCTTTTATTAAAGACCAACCAATTTTAATCCTTTACCAAAGCATCGGTATTATTATTAAACATGTTTTAATTGACAGCAGACTATTCAAACATTTAGAAATGGTAGCATTTACATTGCATGCAAAAAAAACTAGCCAATCAGTTCCTCGTTCCCATTTGGGTTTTTTTTTCGCATGCAGATTGAATGTTCCCTTTCGCAGCTTTTATGCTGATCTTGAATCCTTGCTCAGTGACTCTATACATAACACTTTCATGAAATTAATATAAACAATAGAAATATATTCTCAACTTTAAGAAAGTGCGTAACTTCTGAACTTAGTGACTATTGCAATGCGGCCATTTTCGATTCTTGTGGCATTACATTCCATCAACCAACCAATTCATCAGATTTTAATACAATTTACTTCGAACTTTAAACTTGTTCATTTGATTTTAAACCATTTACTTTACTTTCAGACTATTTGCTTTGATTTTACTCAATTTAATTTATGCCAGCGGCAATGCTAGCATTAAAACATTATCAAAGGTGCGACAGCCTGTTTATAGCATTTTATAATGGGTTAAATAATATTTTTTATCGCTAATCCTGGCGCTATTTTAAAACTAAAAATAATTCCTGTTTATACTTGGAATATAGCACCTTTATGAAATAATCAAGTATAAATCACTATATGCTACTTACATTTTTTATGATTCACTGCAAGCTGCACTCTTTATAGATTGTTTAGATAAGGGAAGAGTTTATAATAGTAGCTTGAATTACTATACGTATATTAATTAACCATTAATAATGCGACGGTATGATTCAGTATTTCTTTGTTTTGAAAAGAACTAATACTTATATGGGATGTTGGTAGGGCGTTGAGCTCATTTCCAAGAGGTCATGAGTGCGATCTCCGCCTACCGAAGACTTGTGTTGTAAATGGTGACTTATGGGCACTTTAAATCTCTCTTATCACAGAGTCCTCCATGGTCTCAAAGTAAATCCTACTTCTGGGGGTATTGAAATGGAGATTAATCGTTTTCTGGTTCAGGTTAAAGTTACGATCTGTGGCTGAATTAATGGATGTATGAATGTGCACGCCTTATAAGCGGGTTGAGACGTGTGTGTGGATGAAGTCGCAATCTTGGCCATAGATGGTGCCACTGAAAAACAAGAAACACACCCTCTGCCTTAAATATGTTTGGCTTCACCAAGTGGGCTTACTCAATTGGAAAACGACATTAGTAACGACAAAAACTTATATGGACAAAAATAGCTCGTGATAAATTTTTAAACCATAAGAAAGCAAATTTTCTTTAAAAAAGTTTACTCAAACATGTCATACACAATGCAAACTACTGAAAACTATTGTTCGTTTATGTGCTGCGTCTCGGATCATGGGATCCTGGGGTACCTGTCTGCTTCCTCATATGAGTGTGGCGCCCAAGGGGGCATTTTCTTCTCGGAGTTGGTAGGCTGCGTGCTCTTTGGCCCATGCTTCACTGTAGACGAGTGGAAGGAGGTCAGTAGAGTGCCCCTGAACTCTGATAGTTTTGGCGGATCCACGCTTTCTTGGTGTAGTGCTATACCTGGAACTACCCTGGGGCTGAAGATTTCAGAGCCAGTGTGTTTGTTCCCCTTTTTGGGCTCGATGGTGGGCATGGGAGTGTCCAGTTGAACGTTTCCGTGTACTATGGATACAACCAATAACACACACAGCTTCGAAAAGACGACATATAAATTTGATTTATCAAAATGCTCAAACTATGAAACAGCAAAAGCCAGATTCCTCATTCTCAATTCTAAAGACAAAAAACTTAGTACAATATCACCCTTTATTGTGCAAAAATTCTTAGAATCCCACATTGGAAATCCTAAAAATGTCCGTCAGTTGCCTTTCGGTGACTTACTAGTGGAAACCAGTTCTAATAAGCAAACCATGTCACTTCTAAAAACGCATAAAATTGATAACTTATCCATAACCGTTACTCCTCACAATTCTCTCAATATATCAAAAGGTGTTATTACAGTCAAATCTCTACAAAACCTCTTAGTCAGCGAAATCGTTGAAGGTCTTTCTGATCAAGGAGTCGTTGACGCAAGACACATAACCATTAAGAAAGGCCAAGAAATATTTACCACACAGCATTTAATACTAACATTTAGCTCCCCCACTCTACCAACTGATATTAAAGAGGGGACTTAAACTGCAAAGTACGCCCCTATGTTCCAAATCCTCTCAGGTGCTTTAAATGCCAAAAGTTTGGACATTCAACTAACAACTGCAGTGGTAAAAAAACTTGCTCCCGCTGCAGTGAAACCGGACATATATTAAAAACCTGTACCCTACCCGAAAAATGTATAAATTGTTCTGATTCTCACTCTGAAAATTTTCGCCACTGCCCAAAGTGGAAACAGGAAAAACAAATAATCAACATTAAAGTGACTCAAAATCTATCATACACTGAAGCTAAAGCCAAATTTCTAAGTTCCCAACCAAACCCTAATCTCTCATATGCTGCAGTCGTAACCAATAATAAACCGAAGAAATCAATAGGCATACAATGTGATGTAAATGAAATTGAACCAAATAATAATCTCAAAGCGCTAACTAGACAGGAATCCAACACATTAAAAGTTCCATACCAACCACCTGCACACACGCAGAAATCTGAAATATCCATAATCCCTTCGACATCTTCGCAAATCACTTCTGAAAACCAAAAATACTTGAAATTAACTCCACAATTGATAACTAAGTTACAACAAAAACTTACTCAATCTCCACTCGTAAGCAAACAGAAATATGTGCCAGAAAGTAGGCAGAATAAATTTCACAAAATTAGGGTAAAACAGTAAAAAAAATAAAGAACAGCAATCGCAATCTGATGCAATGAGCACAGATGACGATAACGCAATAGAAATTCAGAATCTACAAATGCAAACTGAGGATGGGATGGAGGCTCCTCCAAAACTTTATCCAAAAAATACGAAACATAAAATTCGAAACAAATAAATGGACAAAATAATATCTTGGAATTGTAGAAGTTATAACACAACAAAACCAGACATTATAGATATCATAAATATATTTTCCCCATGTTGTATTTGCCTCCAAGAAACCTCATTAAGACCTTCTTAAACAACCAAATTTCGCGGTTAGGAAAGATAACGAAAGTAATAACAAAGCCTGTGGCGGAGTCATGATTATGACTTCTAACATGTGTCCCTCCAACAAAATTATTTTAAATACTCCTTTACAGGCAGTTGCTGTTCAATTAAGTATTCATTGTTTATTGACAGTTTGCTGCATCTATCTTCCACCTCGTGATATTGTACTTCAAGCTGACCTTGACGATTTAATCACACAGCTTCCTCAACCTTTTATTACATTAGGAGATTTTAATGGCCCTAATCCCATCTGGGGAAGTTCCGACTTAAATAATAGAGGACAATTGATTGAAAAACTAATAGATGATCATTTACTCAGTCTTATCAATACAGGTGAGAATACTTATTTTCACGCTCCATCACAGTCATTCCATGTCATCGATCTAGCAATTTGCAGCCCATCTCAATATCCATATTGGTCATTTAATGTTCATGATAACCTATTTAATAGCGATCACTTTCCCTTAATCCTAACTCATACAGGCAACAGTAATATCCAAATCTCCAGAACGCCACGACTTAAAATGAATACAACTAACTGGGACAAATTTACATTAGCCATAAAACTAACAGATGACTTGTTAAATATAACTGATATAAATAATGCTGTAGAACATTTCACATCCGAAATACTTGAAGCAGCAACACTGAATACAAAAATGACATCAACTAAAATCCAGAAACATCATAAGCCGTGGTGGAATGAAGACTGCAAAAAGGCCCAAAAAGAGCAAAAACAACGTTGGCAAATTTTTCGCAGACACCCAACGACAGATAACCTCATAGCTTTCCTTTCAAAAAAGCTCGGTCTATGGCTCGTAGAATCCGGAGAAATGCCCAAAAAGCTTCCTGGCAGAACTATATATCCTCAATAAAATATAACACACCAACAATCGACATCTGAAAAAAAATTAAAATTATATCTGGTAAGTACTCCGGACACAAAATACCTATTCTGAAAACTGATAATTCAACTCTATCACAAATCTCTGATATTGCAAACGCTCTCGCAGCTGCTTTTTCAGAAGTTTCTAGCTCTTCTAATTATAAAGAACCTTTCGCCTCTTTTAATAGAAAAATAGAAAAAATCAAACTAACACCGAAGGAAGACACTGACAATAATTATAACAAACCTTTTGCAATGAACGAGCTCCAATATGTTTTGAAGAATACACATCCCTCAACACCTGGTCCTGATGAAATCCATTATTCAATGCTTCAAAATTTGCCGTATAAAGCTTTAACTTTCCTACTGCAACTATATAACCGAATCTGAACAGAAAGAGTTTTCCCGCGAAATTGGTCAACTGCATACATAATCCCTATCTTAAAACCAGGCAAAAACCCAGAGGAAACTGCGAGCTATAGACCAATTGCTTTAACCAGCTGCCTTTGTAAACTTTTTGAGAAGATGGTTAACAAACGCTTAATATTTTTACTTGAATCTCGAAATAAACTATCTCCATTTCAAAGCGGATTCCGCAGAGGACGCAGCACTAATGATAATCTATTAAAACTGGAAACCGATATTCGTCATGCCTTTTTGAAAAAACAGCACCTAGTCTCAATATTCTTTGATATGGAAAAAGCCTATGACAGGACTTGGCGGTATGGAATACTGCGGGATTTAATCAAATGTGACATTGGAGGCAACTTGTTCTATTTTATTAAAAACTTTTTATCTAACAGAACTTTTAGAGTTAAAATTAATTTCATTTTATCAGATGTTTTCCCTCAGGAGCAAGGTGTTCCTCAGGGAAGTGTTTTAAGCGTGACACTCTTCATCTTGAAAATTAATGGCATGCTGCATCAACTTCCTACAACTGTCTATGGCGAGTTATTTGCAGATGAATTTAGAACATCATGCCGATCTGTCAATATGTCACTAATTGAACGTCAATTGCAAATGTCTGTAAATAAAATTCTAAAATGGGCAAATGAAAACGATTTTACATTTTCTTCACGAAAAACTCATTGTGTTCATTTCTGTCGAAAACGTGGTATGCATCTTCATCCTGAGATAACTCTTAATAATAACGTGATTCCTGTTTTAGCAGAAACCAAGTATCTAGGCATGATTTTCGATGAAAAGCTTACATTCAAACCACACATATTTTATATTAAGAAAAAATGTTCCCACTCCATGAACATACTCAAGATCTTCACTGACTGTTCGTGGGGGGGCCGATATGACTCCACTGCTTAAAATTTACCGTGCTGTTATCTGTTCAAAACTAGACTATGGTATTCCCGTATATTCTTCAGCGCGTCCATCTGTTCTGAAATATATCGACACAATCCATCATCAAGGTCTTAGAATATCGTCGGGCGCATTTCGAACGTCGCCAGTTGAGAGTCTGTATGCGTTATGTTCAGAACCAACTCTTCATTTTCGTCGCTCGCAACTTTCCTTGGATTATTATTTTAAAATCAAATCAAATCCACATCATCCGTTATATTCAAGTGTCATCAATCCGCAATTTACCATCCATTTCTCTTCACGTCCATCCTGCATTCCTTCATTTGGGATAAGAATCATTAATATTTTAGATGATCTTAACATTTTCAATTTCGCAGCTTTTACTAATATAGAGACTATCGCACCTTGGGTCGATGTCTCGATGTGTGTCTTAGATATCTATAATAATTTCAAAAAATGTGACACCTGCTCTAGCGTTTTTATCCAAAAATTTTATGAACATCGTAATTATTATAATGATTTTAAACCAATTTTTACTGATGGTTCAAAACATGATAGCCATGTCGGCTGTGGTGTGGTTATTGAGCATTGTACTATCTCTGAACAATTGCACCAAGACTCATCAATTTTACTGCAGAATGCTATGCTATTTTGCTAGCTCTTAATTTTATCTCTGACCAAGCTCATCGCAAGTGGATAATTTATACTGACTCTCGCAGTTTTATTTCAAGTATTCCTCACATCGAGCGAAACCCCATGATTTCTAAAATTCAAAATTGCTTCAAAAAATTGCGTGATGGAGGGTTCAACATCTACTTTTGTTGGATACCATCACATATTGGCATACGCGGAAACGACCTAGCAGATAAACGGCTAAAACCACCCAAAATGTAAGCAATAACCTTATAAAATCTCTTGATTTTAAACGAATATGTAAAGCTACAGTACACAAGGTTTGGAAAGAACACTGGAATAAACAAATTAATAATTAACTGCACGAAATTTATCCTAATCTTGACAACTTCAAAACAATAGATATTGATCGCAAAACACAGGTTATTATTAATAGACTGCGCATTGGTCATTCCCGTTTTACTCACAAGCATTTACTAAAATCTGAACCTGCACCTAGTTGTTCTCTATGTCGTGTAAACAATACTATTAAACATATTTTAACAGACTGCGAACGATTCAAACATCTGAGAAATAAACTTTTTGGCAGCTTTTATCCTAATCTTCAATTTTTACTTGGTGACCCTATGCATCACAACCTTTTAAAGTTTATTAAAACTATAGGACTATATCCTCAGCTTTAAAATAATACAGTAATTTAACTTAGATACCGACTTTTAGCCTAGTGCCTGGCGCAGCATAGCCACTTCTGGCTCTTGTGCATATAAAACCCAACCAACCAACCAACCAACTATTGTTCGTTCACCCTCTGCTGCGAAACAAAAAAGGAAAAAGAAAGTTCAAATTTTTAAATTTGTTAAAATAATTGTAGAATTTTTATGAGTGAGATAGGAAGCTACGATAAAATTTTCCTTAGCTTACATTGTAAAATTTCTTTAATTTTAGTTTTTGCCAGATATTTCTTTTTCTCCTCCAGCGCGGATTTGTGAAATCTTTTCACAATATAATTTTAAAACATTCTCGCTGTTTTTCTGATTAAATTCTTTATATTTCCTAAAATTCTTACTGAAAGAATTAACCTGAATTTGTTAGTTGCGTCTTCTTTTAACTAGATAAGAAAAATATTTAAAAACTTCTATTCAAAAAATTTTATTAAAAACTTCCTTAGCTCCCCAAAAATTATGAGGATGGTAATTTAAGTTGATATGTTTCCAGGGCTCATAAAAAGGAGCTGATACTCAAAACTTGCCTGTAATAAATGTGGAAAATGAAAATGGTTTTGAAGCATAAAATATGGAGTTGCCAATGAAAAATGGTAAATAAAGGTAAAAACTAAAACTACAAAAATCGTGAGTGCTGAAAAAAAAACTGAAAAATAAATAAAAACTATTAAAAAAATTATAAAAACCGCTGTGGCAGAGAGAGGCATATCAAAGCAATATGCATTTCTTTGCGATATGAAAAGGTAGTAAGGAACTCATGTCGTTTACAAGGAAATCAGCATTCACATGAATGAAAAAAGATTCAAGGGAATAAAGATTAGCTAATGTGACAGGGTCGGAAATAATTTTTGCTTCGAGATTCCGACAATGTACGGCAGTTGATGGTTCAGCGCATATCGGATAACGGACTTATTTATCGTGTTCTCTTTGTTCTAAATTTTAAAGTGTGTCAAGTTGATCCAATGTATCCAAAATCACTTTGGCAAGGCATGTGGTAAATACTCAGTGATCTTAAATACTGGTAAGAGTTTTAAGTGAATTAAATTTAATAGGGACATTAGTAAAAAGAAAAGTAACATCCATTTAGAGCATTGTTTTATTAGAGGGGGGAAGTTGAACTAGTTGGGGAAAAAAAACAGGGGCATTTTTTACTGTATTTACATCTTTAGAAGTTAGAGATGAGGTAGTACGAGATAAGTAGCGAGCAAATTTATAGCTCGAGGCATTAATTTTAGTTGCAATAAGTTTAAAATCAAGTTGCTGTTTGTAAACTTTAGGGATGTCAGAGAAACGAGTATTATTTGAAATAATTGGAATAACATTACATTTAGTATAGTCCGAGAGAATGCAAGAACATTTTATTCTATTTTGAATACCAGTAGAATGAGAAGTGGTAGAGGTATATTTTAAAGCAGTGCAAGGGCCAGAGGCCCACATATTCTCGACGTAATTTTGGTAATCAGATTTAAGAATAATAGCTTAAGATCAAAAACAATAAATCTTGAGAATGGACGCCTATTTTCGAGCGATTGAAACTCTTACTTCCATCTTCATCTTTTCTTCATTCCAAGTAAAACTTTTTCCAATACATTAAATATTTAAGAAAATGTTGTTGCAAAAAATTGAACTTACTAGAAGTTCTATCGAACACTTCCTGGGGAGAAGATACTTATTCGATGTTTGAAATTTATCGTCCCATAATCTGCTCGGAACAGATTAATAATTTATATGCTCGCTTATCATATAATATAATTAATATATAATATAATAATCATATAATATCATAATATAATGTAATATCATATAATTTATATCTAATATATAATATGATAGTAAATAATATGATAGTATAGCATATAATATAATTAAATGCATATATATTATCTATATATATTTGCATTAAATGCATTTATGTATAATATATATATGCATTTAATTTGTATGCTCGCAAATCTGGACTGCGTTATCCAGATTTTATTCCTAATGGGGGTCTAGGGATTCCAACAGGCGTCTTTCGAACATCCCCTATCAAAAGTACACCACGAATCAGCACTTCTAGTGGAATGAATTAAGTTAGCACTATTATTTTCATATAAAAAGTCATCCTTAACACTCATTATTTTCAAAGATTTTATCACTGGACTATGAAACGCTTTTCAATCATCGACCGGCCTCAATTCCGACGTTTGGATTGAGAGTGAAGCAGATTTTATCAAATTTGAAAATTGAAAAATTTAATAGTTTAACATCGACTTTTTTTCCACCATAGCTTACTATACCATACCTGCCAACTTTTACGCATTTGGCGTAAAATTTTATTTTTATATTTAAAGTGGTAGTAAATATATACTATTTTTTTCTTTTAAAAATTAAATTTTTAAATGATTTTCATCACCACTATTCTTAAAAAAATTAAGCATATATATTAATATGTGTTACTATCATGGTAGACAGCTTAAGCTTTTTCGAATACAGCGTATTTTTTTGCTTAAAATTGAAATTTGTATTCCATTTTAATACCACTGGGAAAAATCATAATGGAAGGGATTAAAAGTTGGCAGGTATGCTATACCCTTTCTTATCATTGATATTTTCGGAGATCTAACAAAGGAATTAACTTTGCCTGTCATACCCCACTTCTACTATGGCCCGTACTATACCATTTCATATCATTTATATTTTCGGAGATCTAACAGAGGAATNTATATATATAATACAAATGCATATATACAATATATATATGCATTTAAAATGTATGTTTGCAAATCTGGGCTACGTTATTTAGATTTTATTCATAATGAGGGTTTGGGGATTCCAACAGGCGTCTTTCGAACACCCCCTATCAAAAGTGCACCATGAACCAGCACTTCAAGTAGATTGAAATAAATTAGCACTATTATTTTCATGTAAAAAGTCATCCTTAACACTCATTATTTTCAAAGATTTTATCACTGGACTCGACCGGCCTCAATTCCGACGTTTGGATTGAGAGTGAAGCAGATTTTATCAAATTTAAAAATTTAATAGTTTAACATCATCGACTTTTTTTCCACCATAGCTCACTATACCCTTTCTTATCATTGATATTTTCGGAGATTTAACAAAGGAATTAACTTTGCCTGTCACACCCCACTTCTACCATGACCCGTACTATACCATTTCATATCATTGATATTTTCGGAGATCTAACAAAGGAATTAACTTAGCCTGTCATATACCATCGACCACACTTCTAACATGGCCCGTACTATACCATTTCATATCATTGATATTTTCGGAGATCTAACAAAGGAATTAACTTAGCCTGTCATATACCATCGACCACACTTCTAACATGGCCCGCACTATACCATTTCATATCATTGATATTTTCGGAGATCTAACAAAGGAATTAAAGTTGCCTGTCATATACCATCGACCCCACTTCTACCTTGGCTCGCACTATACCGTTTCATATCATTGATATTTTTGGAGATCTATCAAAGGAATTCACTTTGCCTATCATATACCAGAAGAAGAATTATGCTCATCGTTCTTTACATCGTTCTTTTTTTTATCAGTATTTACATTCAGTGAGGTGGCTAATCACGTGGCATCTAAAGTCAACTCTAATGTATGTTACTAACATACATTAGAGTTGACTTTTCCTTTACATAATGCAGTTTTGCAAAGATGCAGTTGTCATAATGCAGTTTTTCTAAGAAGCTTCATTATTTAAGTACAGTTTTTACCGCTGAATGCCATCGATTAACTTTAAGCTGCATCTTACTCAGAATCATCACAATTGGATAATTTACACAGACTCTAAAAGTTGTTTGGAAGCCTTTGAAAACCATATTCTCGAACTGCGCTGAATCACAATTTATATTTGAAAAGTTTTAATTGATCTCAATGACAGAGGTTTTAAAATTTTATTCTCCCAGATTCTTGCACATGTTGGAATACCTAGAAACAAACCATTGATTTTTCAGCAAAATCTACTCAAAATCTTTCCAATCGACTCGCTCTGATGTTATTGAAGACAATAAAATAAGATCCTACCAATTGTCAGACTGATTGGGATAGAGAAATTGGTAATAAGTTGCACGGAATTAAACCGTCAGTCACCCCTTTTAAAAGAATGAATAATTACAGGAAAATTGAATAACTTATTAACAGATTACGAATTGGCCATAAGCGATTAACTCATAAACACTTTCTACTTAACGAGCCAGCACCTTTTTCTTCACTTGCACCTTAACCATTAAACATATCTTAACCTAGTGAACTAAATTGAAAATAGAAAGACGTAGGATAGAGGGGGGCACATGTTAACATGGTATGTTTTACCAATATGATTTGAAATAAAAAATCTTGAAAAATTTTCAATTGATGGCAGTACTGGTCCTACCACTCTGCAAAACTTTCAGAACAATGAGACATTTTGTTGCTCTATTCTGACAATTTCTTTGTATCCGATGGTGTTGTATATATTATAATCACTCGCTTCTTCAAGTGAAAGCACAGTATAAATCAACTAATAAACTGAAATTAACTATTGCAGACCATTCTATGAACATTCGGGTAAGTTTATGACAATTATGTTTTTTTTTCACACAAATAAAAATTCTTTATTTTTCAAGTTAAAGTTTAAGAAAGATGATGGGGCACTTGTGAGCAAACAATCTGGGGCAGATGTGAACAGTTCACATGTGCCCCTACATAGTATTACGATTATTATCCTCATGATACTATAAGTTTAAAAAATTAATATGCATTTAAAATTACTATTATTTAATTTTCCATAATTAATTTATTGCTTTTTCTTTAAATTTTGTTTATTTTTTATTAAATGGTTGATCGCGCATCACGCATATTAACTGATGCACCTGAGAAAAATAGAATTGCTAAGGCTACAAATGGAAAGATAGAAAAAGTGGAAAAAAGCATGAAAAAATATTCGAGAAGATAGAAAAGGCCCATTACAACAAAAACCCAACAGCGGAAAAATAGAACTGTAGCAGTACTGTTGTACAATTTAAATTCACACAGTAAGCTACAACTCCTTCAGTATAATGCGTATCTATATCTCTTATATTAAAGAATTTTTTCTTTGAAATATGATAATTGCTTTGCGTTTTTAGTCTTGTTCATATGCGCCCCAGGCATGTTCACATGTGCCCCCAATTGGGGCACATGTGAACATGCCCTACATATATTAATAGTGCTTTACATATATTAATAGTGCTCTCCCTACATATATTAATAGTGCTTTTCTTAATTTATCTACCTTACTTGTTACCTAACTATCCTTCTCTTTCAGTAATTTCGGACCACGTTGAACCATACTGTTACGGTTTGTTACAACCTTAATATTTGACCAAGTTGAACCAGAATATCGCGCAATTTGAAATAATTTTAAACTTGGTCGATACAATAGTTCTACTTGAACGAAAATAAAATTTCTTGCAATAATGATGACTTATTGAAATAACAGCAAGTTTGGAATGCAATGTTGAGCTGATTTTTCTGAATGTGTAGTTTAAAAATAAGACAACTTAAAAACAACTTATATAAGTTGTTTTTAAGTTGTCTTATTTAGTATTAAGTTGTATTAAGTTGTCTACACATATGTGTAGTTTAAAAATATGGCTTGATTGAGGCTTTTTTTCTAATATTCAAATAAGAGTTTCATTTATAGTGGTGGGTTGGTGCGAGATTGGTTTCACATATTCGTCCGCTCTTCTGTCTAAACTATTCAGACTAACTATATCTAAAATATTAAACTCCTACCTCTTAGTTTGAGCGTCCAGAATCCTAGTTCGTCTAAAAAAATAATATTTGTTAATTCAGAGAAGTTACGTTTTTGTTTTCGATTTCATAATCTGCATTTTCATTCAAAAATAACTACCGATGAAGACCTGCTGCCAAGAACGTGAACTGACGTTTTTAATCATTGAACAATACTTGTTATTTTCGGAAAACATTTAATGGTATTGTTTTTGTGAAGCACATTGTGCTTTTAAATTATAAAATGCCATCTATTTACAACTGTTGAAAAAATAACTAAATTATGTTAGAATTTTGCTTTAGAATCATTTGCTAAAGAAACAAAGAAAAAAGATATGTTTTATGAAGGAAAACGTTATTGCAAAGTGAGCATAAACTTCTGTAATTTTTATAGAACTGATGATAAAAACAGATGTTCTTATATTATGTATGTAAGTTACTTTTAATTAGAAAACAATAGGTGTTTTTCTCTTGCCGATTTTCATGGTATATAAATAAGAGACCTCTCTCTAAGCTAAATAATAAACACTACCGTAAGATAAACACAGCTATGCATTCAGCACTTCAAATTACTTTTCTTCTTTCCGTATTATGTGTAAGTAAAATATATACGATAGATTATTGGTTTATTTTTAAATAAATTCGTTGTATTTACGTTTAGATAAAATAGCCAAAATTAGTTAACATTTCTAATTTTGTAAGTTTGTAAAATAGGACTTTTTAGAATATTCAGTTCAGTTGAGTAAATTTTCAAAATTAAACAGTATTTAAAAATAAAATTTTTATGTTTGTATTGAAATGTATATCATTAGTTCGAGAACTAATTTTATTTAATTTTAATTTTAGCGCTTAAAATATTCATTTCAATATTGCATCATTAAAAATTATTTAGCTAAAAAATTGAATCACTAGTATTTTAAACGCATATGTTTGATAATACTTATTAAAACTACTTTATGCAACGCTGTTCTGTCATCTTAACTACTTTAGTATTTCGTTTACTGTGGTACCCTACTAGTTGCCCATCTAAAGTGAAATTTCTTTCCATATTAAAAAAAATGTAAGTGCCATTACTGTTGTTTTTGGTGTTCAACTTCTCGTTACATATTATTTTGATGCGCAATACCTAAAATACTTAGGAACTTGAAATTACGAAGTTTTGCAGAAAAATGTACAAGGAGTACGATGGAGTTTTAATAATTGACATTCGATAATTATCTAGAGATTTACTAACTGCTAAACTTACTGTAAGAAATTACTGAACCACTCCGTACTCCACGGAAATGATTACAGACTTGACATTGGCCAACTAAAGGGTACAGTTTCATGTATGAACTTACCGTAAAGGTTTTTTTTTCTTTTTAAAATTTTTTTTTTCGATTTTTTTATTTTTTTCCTTGCAATCTTAAAAGCAGTTTTAGAGTTTTTACATTGTTTTTTCTTGAAATATTGACAATTTATGGTTGTAAGAAAACTTATCTCTCACGAGATAAGTTTTAAGGCTCGTAATTTGATAACAAAAATAACAAAAAAGTAATATAAATTAAGAATACGAAAATGCGAGATCCCGTGTTACCAGATATAAATCCTAACATATGAACCAACATTTTTAAAAAAAGATTAAAAAAAATTTCCAATTTGAACTGTTATCTGATACTAGGCTATCATTATATATTGATAACAAATAAATTTAACTCTCATTTATTATCTTTCTCTTGTAGAATTTTCTGTGTTTACAAGTTTAAATATTTTCTTTCAATTATAGTTGATTGATTTTAAATCTAAGTAACCGCTCATTTTATTACGATTAACATGCTCATAAAATGACAATAATTATAACTTTAATGAACAAAAGAATTTTTTTTATCAAACTAAGGAAAAAAACCAATGATGAATGATAAACAATCACGGATATCTATGAGAGAGCTTCCTAGTTAAATAAATTATATATAATTATGTATATAAATTTATACATTATATAAATAAGTCACTTATATTTCGCGATATCAAAGCACGAATGCGCCATCTTGAGAAAAGAACAGTTCCATGGCTTGACCCTCCTCCCTTCCCTCTCCTCCTCTTCTCAATTGTGTAAGAATGTTCTACGATATTTTCATCCTTCTGAATATTTTTCATGTTTATTTCTCACAAATATTTTTTTAAAATTTATATGACGTTTTCTTTTGGAATTTTGTTCAATGTAGTTTTCAGTTCCATATAGTTTCCTAAGTTTAAAGTATTTAATCTATTTTAAAATTAAGACAGAAACTAACGTATTTCCTTCTCCTATGACTCTCCATACGCTAATGGTGAAAGCAGGTGAAGTTTTGTCATAGGTAGATAGTTCTTCTCTACGCCACCTGCAGCCCATTTCGATCACCAATAAGTAGTAGCAAAATTAATCTTCATATTTTTGATTGTTGCAAATATATTATGCCATACAGAATGTTATTTAATTGCTTTTCTTTTAGGCAGTTTCATCTGCTCTAGATGTCGGCCAGTATCAGCCTTTAACCCCTTCTGCTGCAGAGATTGAAATATGCAAAAACAATGCAAACGGAAAGGACATCAGATTGATTTTTAAGGTAAACTACACAAGTTAATTGCAAATAATATAAAACTGCTAACAAAAACTTCTGAGGATAGTTTTATTTTAAAATGAAATGTTTAGAGCGCAACTAAAATTATCGAATTAATAGCTAATATTTCTCGCATCACTCTAATGTAAAATGTACTGACATTCAAATTAGAGTTTACTGTCTTTCATTTGTGGCGCATAACTACCACTACAAATTTTAAATACCAATTCCCTAGTATATAAAACATGTAACAAACTTAATTCCTTCAGGAGTTACCTTTTGATAGTTGAAGGTTGATATAGTCGATGATTAAGTACCCCCATTGGAGACTTACGTTCGTTATACGAACTCACCAACGGTGGATGGTCCGCATTGAATAGTTGATCTGCTTACAAAAATCCGGTGAAGCAAATAAATTATCCAGACCAGTAAAAGAATAAAAATTAATGAGCGAAAAAAATAAAACAATAAATAAAAAAACCCAGCTTTAATCAACTAGTGGTATTCGTTCACATCGAATTCTATCACAGATAAAATTCTGGTAGGGTGGTAAAATGGCGTAACTACCACTACAAATATTAAATACCAAGTCCTTAGCACATAAGATATGTAAACTTGATTCCATCTTCTTTTTGCTAGATGCAGGTTGACGTAATGTATAATTATATCTCCTTAATTTACAGAAGGAGGAGGTCCTTGTCCTTGCTGCTTTTGCTTTCTAATCCGTGTTGTTTATTCACAGTTATCTTTGTTTCCCTAAATATTCAGAGAAGTTTCATTTAAATGTACAAATTTTAGTTAATTATCACTCATTATACTATAACGCTCATCTTTTCATTATCTTGTTACTGAAAATCTTACTAGAAGATTCTATGAGCATTTTTAAAGACGCTGCTTACAAAACAAATGGTAGTATTACTGCCAATGCAAGAGAATGTTGAAACTATAAAATTGCGTTATATAATGACACGCAGGTAAAAAAAAATATTCATCTCGATAAAGCTGTCCATACTTTGTTTTTAAATACGAAGTTCACATTCTTTTATTTATTTTCGTATTAGAATGTCAATTTAAACATTAATGTCCTGTGTGTCAATAGTTTTGTTTCTTTAAAAAGTAAACTGTAATTGACCTTGCTTTCTATACATTTTATCTGATTTTATTCACTTATTAATACCATTTTATCAAATTGGATTTCACGATAATTTAAGTGAAACATGCATTTTATTTATGATCTATTTTATCATATTGTTTGGCGTAGTATGTTCTTCTTTGGGCTTTGTGTTATTAAATCCTATATTCAATTCAGTAAAACCTGGCTTTGATTTTAAATTACAGAATTACATTACGTAAACACATTTGCTGTTTAGTTAATAACTCTCTTTATGTCTGAAATAAGACGGTTTCTTGTATAGATATAGAATTCATGGATGAAAACATCTGCTGACAACATTCTGCAATTTCACTAAATTCTTAATCAGTAAATTTGCTATTTGCAAACAAATTGATAAATTTGTAATTTCGTTTGCGAAAAATCTTTGCATTACATTACATTTACGCCTTTCTCAAGAAAAATACAGTAGACTCCAGTCACCGTTGCGTCCTGTAAAATGTTATAAAGGCTACCAAAACTATATTTCTTTTTAAATCTCCGCTTTATAGCCGTTAGTATTAGGATTATTTCATTTAAACGTTGTCTTCAGTGAATACAATTAAATAAATGTAATTTAATATGGACATCTTGCGTTCTCCAAAATGCCTGTTACGTGACACCTAGTGGCACGCATGTCGTATGTTTGCTATCTCTGCTCTAATTCTTCAATTGTAAATCAAACTCGGGAGATAATCTTTTCTCGGGCAATGAGCTAAAACAATATCCCACTTATTTGGAAAAATATTGTGAAACATTAGAATTAAAATAAATTTTATCTTTAAAAACTAGGCGACTTTCACCCATTTACTTTAAATTTTGATAAATTAAATTCAGCTTAATTTTGGACGGGCAAAAAATTACTAAACGAGCTTATTGCTCTTCTTGACCGGAAGTTTGATTCTAATTTTTCTGTGCTGAACGAGGTTAAGACCGACTAATCTCCAAGAACTTTTTGAATGAAAATAACTGAGATGTTCATTACATTGAGAGTAACACTACAAAAATTACCCAGTGGTTACAAGACTACCAGGCGCGTAAAACACTTATTCGTAGTGTTATGTAGGAAGACTACTTTAGGTTTTTTTTTTCTTAAAGTAAATGTATGTTTCACAACACCTAGGTAATTAACTGATCATTCCTAGATCGTCGTTTACGTCTAGCTCTGTAAATTTGATTCCGGCTCTAGCACAATTTTTACTAAGTTTCCAATTTAAGTTTAACTGTTTTCAAGAAACTGAATTCGAAATCACAATTAAAGTCACGTATTTTTTTTACATTAAAGTGCAAAATATTCAGCTTTATAAAAGGTTTCTGAAATTGCAGAAAATATGGAATACTTGTTACATCCAGTGCTGGTATGAAGGGGAGAGTAAGGCTCAAGCCTTTCTGACACCCAAGGGAACTCCTTGCTGTGACATTGGTGGTGGCCTTCCAACAGGGGTAAGCTTCTGCTGTTATAGCCAAGTTATTAGTTACAAGTTACTGCTATAGCCATGTCATTTAAAAATTCTTTTAAATGTAATATGTCTAAGACATAGTTCTACCAAAACTCACACACTTCAACAGAGTTAAATGAGTATTTATGTTCAGTTTTTAATTCAATAATAATTATATAATATTTATCTAGGCATAAGTGCAATATAGTCAACAACTACAACCTAACTAGCTATTTTTTTAAATTCAAAAATTTTTGAAACTTATTTTTGGAACCTCAAACCATGATGCACAAATTCAAATTCTTATAGTTTCGAAAGTTGAGGATACTTTTAATTGTTAGAAGATCATTGTACAGCAGTTTCAATTCAAAATTTCCTCTTCAATTAGAAAATTTTATGGAAATAAATATCGAGGTGAATTTTTTGCTGTTAAAATATTTTTTGCCGTGAATTTATATTAAAGTTAAAATGCGTAATTTACCGTTTTCTTACATTTACTTTACACAATCCACATTACATTACCATATAAACAACGGTTGAAAATCAAAATGAAACTATTGATTATGTTAACGATCAATTAATTGTTTTCTAAAAATCGAGTAGATTAATGTATTTGCCAAAATTTATGAATAATAAATATTGGGATTATAATTTATGCATGAATCACCTAAAGTTAATTTGTCTTAAGTTCTAGGTAGTAAAATTTTGCCAGACCCTCATATTTTTTAATATCAGCCTAGTGTTGTTAGGCTATGTGTGTCTTTTTTTTCTGGCTTTAGCTCAAAAAATATGTAAATTGATTTTTGCCGATTTACTTCTCACATGAAAATATTTCCTTTAAAAAATTTTGACTCAGTATTTAGCAGTTTCTTGGCATAGTACAAAATGCAAATCAGATTACAGATTACCATCATATCATAGCATTTAAAAAATAAGGAAAATTGACCGTAGCGCACCATATTTATTTCGTGTATTTTCTTATAATAAATATCAGGTTCATTATCTGAATCTAGCGGTAAAGAGTTGAATTTTAGTCTAAATTATTTAAATAGATTTTTGCCGATTTACTTCTCACATAAATAAAAAGTTTTGACTCAGTATATAGCACTTTTCTGGCATAGTGCGAAATACAAATCAGATTACAGATTACCACCATAATTTAGGATTTAAAAATTATGTAAAATTGACCGTAGTGCACCATATTTATTTCGTGTCTTTTCTTAAAATAATGAGTAACAGGCTTATAATCTGAATCTATCGGTAAAGAGTTAATTTTTTGACTTAGGCAGTAAAATCTTACCAAACTCACAATTTTACCCTTGTACGGCAAATATTTGCTTAAAATGTCGTTCCATCAAATTCCATTTTTTGGAATGTGATGCAAAAATACAAACTAACATTAAAGACGTGAAACATATTACTACCAGAAATTGGCATTTCCGAACGTTGGATTCATATAGATAAGGTTTTTATAAATACAGCAATCATAAATACAACATGATTATAGAAATTCAATTTTTCTTCATTTATTTTTAATTTTAATTATATTTCCGTACGTTAATTTTATCTTTTCCTCCTAAATGAAAACTTTAAAAACTAACAGGCAATGCTAATAAATTCAGCACGGCTATTCTTCGATGCGTACAGCTGCAATTACTTTTCAATAGATAAATAAATATCTAAGGTTACAAATTTTAAAAAAAAAGTAAAAAATTAAAATAGATTAAAAATGATTTATTCCAGAACAAGAATTTAGCTCTTGACTTTAACTCGCTAAACTGGTTGTCACATTTTATTTTACTTTATTTATTGATTTTTTTATTATTATTGTTATTTTTATTTTTCAAATTTTAGTCAATTTTTGTATTCAATAGAAAATAATCAATAAATCGTATTTGCTTTTAACATATTATTTTTTTTTCTTATTTCTTAGACATGTGACAATGGGAGATGTGTTCTCTTCTGGCAACAACTGATGGTTTAATTGATGTTTTATTGAGATTTCTGACAATTAAATGTATGTCGAATTATTAAAATTAAAAAAAATAAATAAAAAAAATTCGTAAGATGTTTGTTACTTCTATAACTGTAGTTGGTTTCAAAATTTAATTAATTTGTGGCTTAAACAGGGGAGATAAGACATATTACAAGCAATGGAAATTGCATTATCAACCCATGTATGGAAATGTCTCTATTATTTACCCATTCGTGCGACTTTGAACTGGCACTTTTTAATCTTAATTAGTTTAATTAATTTTTTTAATCTTAATCTCTTAGTTAGTTTTTTGTTTTTAAAATATTTTCCGACATTGTTTCGAAATAAGTTCAGTTAGGACTGTTTTATCCTAATTTCTGTGATTTGGCGACAAACAGGACAAGTTCGCAAAGATCGCCAAATTATCAAATTATTATAAAGCTCTATTTGAATGCAGTTTTTGATAATAATTGTTGGAGAACGCAAAATTAGACAAAGCAATAAGTAAATTTGTATAAATAAATGAGCAAGAGCTACCAGTTCATTAAGGGGAGGTACCACTAGCGGGGTAAGATTACGCCTCCGAACGTGGGTTTCTCCGCAATTTTTAATCCTTATGGTAATCTCCCATCCAAGTTTGAGCCATCGGCATTTAAACAAATGTTACTACTGTATAATTTAAAATCATGAAATGTCGATATTCGTCGACATGAAATGTCGATGTTTCGTGATTTTCCTCATTTATTTACTCTGATTAGAAATTCTTCTCGTTCACATCGTATTATTTATTTTATATCCCCTCTTATTAAAGACCAACCAATTTTAATCCTTTACCAAAGCATCGGTATTATTATTAAGAATGCTTTAATTGGCAGCATACTGTTCAGACATTTAGAAATAAACTTTGTTCTAATCAGTTCCTCTTTCGTCAATCTGCGCAATTCCGAATTCGCATTTGCTTTTTTTTCACCTGCTGAATGAATGCTCCTTTTCGCAGCTTTTATGCTGATCTTAAATCCTTGTTCAATGACTTTATGCATCACACTTTTATAAAGTTTGTCTAAACAATAGAACTATATTCTTAACTTTAAAAAAAATGTGTAACGTTTGAATTATTGCAATGCAGTCATTTTAAATTCTTGTGGCATTAAATTCCATCAAATAACCGATTCATCAAATTTTAATTTAATTTAGTTCGAATTTTAAACTTGCTTATTTGACTTCAAACCATTTATTTTACTTTCAGACTATTTGCTTTAATTATACTGAATTTAATTTATACCAGCGGCAATGCTACCATTCAAGCATTATCAAAGCTGCGACAGCCTGTTTATAGTATTTTCTAATGGGTTAAATAATGCTTTTTATCGCTAAACTTAGCAAATTTTTAATGCTAAAATTAATTCATGTTTATGCTTATAATATAGCACCGATACCAAATAATAGTAATAATACCAAAAAATAGTAATAATTTTCGCTAGATATTTCTTTTTCTCCTCCAGCGTGGATTCGTGAAATATTTTTTCGCAATATAATTTTAAAACATTCTCGCAGTTTTTCTGATTAAATTCTTTATATTTCCTGCAATTCTTATTGAAATAACTAATCTGAATTTGTTTGTTGCATCCTCTTTTAACAAGATAAGAAAAATGTTTAAAAGCTTCAATTCAAAGAAATTTATTAAAAATTTAATTGGCTGCCAAAAATTATGAGGATGGTAATTAAAGTTGATATGTTTCCAGGGCTAATAAAAAGGGGCCGATTTTCAAGACTTGCGTGTAATAAATGTGCAAAATGAAAATGTTTTGAAACATAAAATATTTAGTTGCCAACGAAAAATGGTAAATAAAGGTGAAAACTAAAACTAGAAAAATCGTGAGTGCTGAGACTGGAAAGTTGAACTAGTTGGGAAACAAAAACAGGGGAATTTTTAACTGTATTTACATCTTTAGAAGTTAGAAATGCGATAGTATGAGCTAAGTAGCGAGCAAGTTCTTAGCACGTGTTATCAATTTAAGATACAATAAGTTTAAAATCAAGTTGAGATTTGTGAACTTTTGAGGTGTCAGAAAAACGAGTTTGATTTGAAATAATTGGAATAACATTACATTTAGTGTTGTCCGAGAGAATGCAAGAACCTTTAATTTTATTTCAAACAACAATAGAATGCGAAGGAGTAAAGATATATTTTAAAACAGTGCAAGGGCCAGAGGCCAACATATTCTCAACAGGATTATGGTAATCAGATTTAAGAATAACATTCTAAGTACAATAACTATAAGTCGTAAGAATGAGTGCCTATCTTTTTTTGACCGCATGAAACATACACTTACTTCCATCTTTATACTTTTTGGAAGTCATTGAAGCTTTTTAAAAAAAGAATATATATTTCTGCTTCAATTTCTTGGGATTACTAAATTAATTAATTAGCAATAGTTACTACGCATTACCTGTCGAAGTTGAGCAATTTTTAAAAGTATTCAATTACGGTTTTAATTATTTATATCACTCAGTAAAACTAAATTTCTGTAGTTTCCACTATAGATGACAGCAGAACTCATTGAAACTAATTTAAATATTTGGCTTATGATTATATTATTCTCAGTTTTTTATATTAATTTAATGTTCTACCCCCTGCTTGTCAACCCTTACTATCGCCTTTCAAATTTTCGGATTTCTGAGGCTGATCTAAATCAGTAAATTAGCAGCACTTTGTTGGCTGACAATTTTAGTATCACATAAAATAATGTTGCTACTGTTAAGCGGTCAATGCCCTCGATCTAAATAATGATCGAAGCTGTCTCTTACGCTCAGTCAGTATTTCTGATTATTTCTGTATAACGTTAATTTATTAAATGTGATATTTAGTTTCAAATATAAATTTGATTTATCATGTTTGAAAATTATTAGTGTCTTTCAATTTAGATTTAAAAAATTTCGGGAAAATTTGAAAACAAAGTTATGAATGTTCACATAATTTGAGATGTTCTATGTAATCATTTATGCATCTTTACGTCTCTCTTATGATAATAAAATCAATAAAAGCATTTAAAGTAATAAAGAGAGTTTTAAAACAAATATTGTTCGATTTAAAAAATCGATTTTGAATTGCATAGTTTGAATGGCACAATATCAAATTCGAAATAGTAATTCCGAGACTACTAATTATGCTTAATACCTACTTAATAAGGTCTAGTACCGTTATACCTTAGTCTTATACCTAATAGTCTGGTACCTTATAAGGATCTAGTTTGTTCGAAGCAAATTAAAGATCTCTTTTCTCACAGAAAGACATTACAAACGTATTGACAAATTAGCTCTCTTTAAAACACGAAAACATCAAGTTAAATCCCTTACAATTTCTCTTATTATTACAAAAGGCAAATAGGACACATAGTGTTGATTGATTAGCTGAAGTTTATTGACACTTGAGCCAGAATTGGTTATACTGCACCAATTACTTGGTATTAAGAGTTATAAATTCTTTTAAAAGTAATCTTAATGTCAAAATTTTATATATTATGTGACGTAAACGGTTGTTTTTTTGCGTTGGTATGGCAACTGGATATTTGAGATATTATAAATTTAAGTAGTGAGCAAACTTGTATACAGACGATCACAATCAAGTTTAGCTTTGATAATTTTTAAGGATAAACAGATTTAATAAAAAAAAACAAAATTAATAGGTATTCAATTAAAAAATATGTTTTTCTTTATATAATGACACAGAAGTGGTTCTATAGATTACTTCCCCCGTTCTATCACTATAAAATTTAAACCTTATAATTTTGCTCGATTATTATATAAGTTTGCTTTTTTTTCTTTCTTCGTATTTATTTTGGGTTACTAAATTATTTATAGTTATTTTCCAAAAAGATAATTTAGCAATATCATGAAAAGTCAGATCCTAGTATTTATTTGCAACTTGTAATATATATTTTGTAATAACTGAATTGATTTCTTATGTCATTGTCTTATACAATCTTTGATATTCCCAACGCATTGTTCCTCCAATACCCAATGCTCTATTATTGTGTAAACTTCTCATTTGTTCTTTTCCAAATTTTCAATGTACTTTATATTTTATAAGCCATTTTTACTTGTTGCTGATGTAATTTTTGTGCTTTATGCATGCTTAATGTATGTTTTATTGTATATGTATGTTCTACTAGATATTGTAGAATGTATGTTCTACTCTCGTGTGCCCTTGAATAGGGCGAGTCGAGATACAAATAAACAATATATTTTGTAATAATTATTTTAATTGCATATGTTGGCCGTACAGAATTTTACATAAGATGCACTATAAAAATAAATGTAATTTATTTACTATTTAAATGGTGTTTCAATATGATTATTATAAAATGTTGCATAATAAGGTCAGATAAGAGGGTTACTTTATAATATTATAAAGTTTTTATCATTACAATTTAGAATTTGGGAGTTAATTTCTCGATGAAGGTTGTTATGAATGTTGCTTTCCACATTTATAAGAATTAAACAAGAATAGATAAAATAGCAAAATAAGTTTCTTTTAACATACATAAAATATGAATGATATAATAGTTAAAAAATAGGTAATCGTAACTCTAACAGGTATTTTTGGTTAGTCGGTTGCAAGCTAATAGTCACCAAAAAATGTAGACTTTCGCTAACCTTTTTCTTTAAATTTTGTATATATTTTTTATTTTATTTATTTTTAAACATTGAACAAAATAAAAGTTAACAAAAAATAAATAAAATTAAAAAATATAGTTAAATTTCCTTGTGCCCGGCTACTCGAAAAATATCCTCTAACAGGCATTAAATATCGCTGCAATCAAAATAATACAAAAGTGCTGTAAAAAATTGATAAATAAATAATTTCGAGTTAAAATATTAAACTTTTCTTAATTTTATGTTGATGAAAGCCGAAAACTTTCCGAAACTTGTTTTTTTGCTTTTGATAAATTTTATCGCTTGTTTTTTTTGTCAAACAATGAAAAACTTATATTAATTTATTACATTTTAGACCATTATCTTTTGAGTTTGCATACAATTTTGATAACAAATGCAACAACAAAGCAGTAACAAGCCTGAACAATCTACTTAAAAAAACTTTATTTTCACAAACAATGTTTTAAATTTTGACAACCTCTTTACTTGTATAATTATAGCCATTATATGTCAATTTAAAAATCTATTATTTATATTTGCGTGTTAAAAGTGTATCTGTTTGGTGTTTCAATCATCAATATCATCAATTCTCTTAAATTAACATGCGTAAAGGTCATTAGTATAAGGTCAGCTCATTTCCTGCTTGAAAGTTGGTGTAAATGCTATCATTAAATATTTTAAGCTCAGCCATATTTGTCTAAACAAAGTATCAACCACACCCAAAATATGTCGCACCAGGTCTCCCAGTCAGCAATACTTATTCTAGTCTTATGTGTAAGTATTATCTGAATAAAAATAAATAATCTTAGTCTGTTTAAATTTTTTTTATCAATTACCGAATTATTTTGAGTCTTTGTGTCAGTTTTGAATTTAAATATAACGTATAAGATCTACGTATAAGATCACATATAAGAGATTATACAAATAAGATAAAACTTATTATTCTTTTTCCTTGTATACGGCAAAATTAACAATCGTCACTCAAAGGACGACAAAATATAATAAATAGCGATTAAAATATTTGTCTGCTAATTGCCACTTTCTTCATCGAAATTGCATCCCATATTGATTTTATTTTCTTTTAATAAATTTAAATTTATTTAAAAAATAACATAATTTTACCCTTGTTTCTTTAAATATTTCTGTATTTAAAAAAATAAATTTAGTAAAGTTTTTAATTTGTAGAGAAATATTTCAAAATAAACGCTTTATAATATTAAGAGTTCTTTCAATCGTTTAAAATTTTGATTTTTTGAAAAAGTGACAGCTGTTAAAAATGTCAGAACTAGAAACTTGATCGTAGAAAAATTTTCTAATTTTGCCCTATATTTCCTTGACATTTTTAGCTGCGAATCTTTTAGCAACATGAAAGTATGCTAAAATTCTAGTGAATATTAGCAAACTTTATTTTGCTTAAGTATTGCTTGAGTTCTTACAAATAGCGATTTTATATTATTAATTGTTGATCATGACTAAATAACAATATGGTTTGTTGGCCCCTTTTATTTTGAGGACTTGTATTGTGAGAAAAGGGGGGCAAATAGAGACAATTTTTGTAAATTTTCCCCAAAAAAAACATACTTGCTTATCAAAATTTTAAACACATCTAGAACTTTTTTCATTAAAATTTGTTCGTGCATCTTCATTTTGAATGATATTTTAACTAATTTGCATACATAAATTTTTTAATGATCTAATTAAACAATTATAAATTAGTATAATTCAATGGCGGTTCGTTTAAGAGCATAGACTGTTATACAAAACTAAAAAGAATACAGTAATATATTTTTATATTTATACTGCTTAGATACGGACAGAGTTTGAAACGTTACTATGCATTTTTCAATCGAAATATTTTGTGCAAATTCTATTCAAATGAAAAATCCTAAAGCCAAAAACTTAAAACTCAAACAGAAAAATCCTTAACAAAGAAGTCTTAGAAATTTTTCTCCTCCATTCACTAACATTGAGGAATATATTTATTCCATGCGAATGTGAAAAAAAAGTTCCGAAAAAATTACTTTTTATAAAATTGTGGACAGATTGCAAAGATATAACTTGTTAAAAAAATTAAATTTACGTTTCACTTTGATGTTGCTGTACGCTTTACTTTCATGTTATTTTATATTTTGCTTTAGGTTATGGCAGAAGCGTTTGATTTCGGAAAATATCAACCATTAATCCCTTCAAATGAAGAAAAAGAACTGTGCAAAAAACACGCAAACGGACGAAATTTAGAAAAAACGTATAAGGTAAAATAAAAGTTATATAGTTTCGAATTTTTTTTAATACACGCATAACTTACTGCTATCTCTTTTAAACTTTAACAATTTATTAAAAGATATTAGATTTCGATAAAATAATTCCCTGAATCATCACTTTATCACTAATTTTCTCAGAATTGATTATGTTACGTTTCTTTAATCTCGAAACATAACCTTTCATACTTCAATTTCGTATACAAATCTTAATTTTATCCTTTAAAGATTGTGCTTGATATTTTGATATTAGATTTCAATTTTTATTGATACTTTTTAAACTCAACAAAAACAATCTTCCATTAAAATTACACATAGTTGGCTGTAACAAACTCTTTAACTGTTACAAAATTTCTGTGGCAGCAACAAAAGGTTTTTCCCATTAATGGAAAGATAATGCTTCTTCTTTCCTTTCTAGGTTAAATAAGTTATATTTTAAAGAATTCTGAGCAGCATCAGTTGCACTCGGGCCACTTAAAGCATGAAGCATATTTTTTTTTATCTATCAAAGTCCTTAGCAATAGATTTTGCTTTTTACTAAAAAGATTTTTCTAACATTTGTAACTCAACACCTAAAATCATGCGCTGAAAAATATGCCGAGGCACTCTCTTGTTCTTTTTCCATCTAGAGCTCTTGAAAACGCAACAGATGCTACTTTTTCCTTGAACAGTCTAAGACTAAGCTAGCTCTAACTTCTTTTTAAGATATCTGGAACTTCTATCTAAAACTACTATTCTTTTAATTATAGCTCTTTTTTGACAAGATCTTCATTTGATATCTAACAAGACCAGAAAATTTTAAAATTGATTTTAAGCATTTGTCCATAAAGTTTTCGAGTTTTTGTTTTTCTTACGTTTGTCTATTTCCATGTTTCTGCGACATATTTATAAATAACGCAAGCATTATTTATAAATGAGGCAATAATACTTGTGAAAGACCAAATAATTATTTGTTATTGAAACTAAGTAATAACTAATTTCAGATGAACTCTTATTTAATTTTAAACAATTCTGTTCACTATCAAACGTAAAATTTGTAAGTTATTCAGATAGTTACTAAAATCATTTGGAATTCTGTAAAAATATGTTTTCTCATTTTTCTCGCAACAAATAAATATTAGAAAAAAAATCTTTTATCTTTCTTCAATGCAAAAATGAGATACTATATCTATTTGTGTCACGATCTAATTGCATTAACAAAATGCTTTTTATAAAGTAAGTTGTATGTGCGGTATGGTATCGCCACAAATGGTTCTTACTCTAAATTTGGAAGTTATTGAGACGTTTACTAAAATCGCTTAGAATTTTGTAAAAGTATGTTATTTTAATAAATATATATTAGATAAAGAAAGAGGTTTATTTCCCTTCAATACAAAAGTAAGATACCATACCTATTTGCTTTAACGAAATACTTTTTATAAAATAAGCTGTATGTGTGGGTTGGTATCACCACAAATGGCTCTTACTCCAAATTTGGAAGTTATTCATATGTTTACTAAAATCGTTTAGAATTTTGTAAAAGTATGTTCTTTTAATAAATATATATCTGATAAAGAAAGAGGTTTATTTCCCTTGAATACAAAAATAAGATGCCATATCTATTTGCTTTAACGAAATACTTTTTATAAAACAAGTTGTATGTGTGGGTTGGTATCACCACAAATGGCTCTTACTCCGAATTTGGAAGTTATTTATATGTTTACTAAAATCGTTTAGAATTTTATAAAAGTATGTTATTTTAATAAATATATATTAGATAAAGAAAGAGGTTTATTTCCTTTGAATACAAAAATAAGATACCATATCTATTTGCTGCAACAAAATACTTTTTATAAAACAAGTTGTATGTGTGGGTTGGTATCACCACAAATGGCTTTTACTCCAAACTTGGAAGTTATTCATATGTTTACTAAAATCGTTTAGAATTTTGTAAACATATGAGAAATTTGTATGTTATTTTAATAAATATATATTAGATAAAGAAAGAGGTTTATTTCCCTTGAATACAAAAATAAGATACCATTGTGGTGATCATATTAATCCTATCTATTTGTTACAACATATTAATCTGTATAATTCTAAATGTTTTTTTTACTGCAGAAATTTTGGAAAACTTGCTATGTTTACTGCTTGTATGAGAATGGAATAACTCCAGAAGTGTTACTAACTCCAAAAGGAACGCTTTGCTGCGATTTTGTTGGAATTGGTCCCTCTGGGGTAAATTGAATATATATTTTTTGGCACTTACTATAGCAAATAATAAGTAATATAGGGTACTTTTTATCTAAAGTTCTTCTGCTTTTATTCACTTAGTAAATCCTGGTTTACGGATGTCGATGGGAATTGATAAATCCGTTATTCGGACCATTAGGAAAAATACAAGTAATAAAAGTTACAAAAAAAAACCCACGCTAAATTGATGAAAATGATGATATTTTAATGTTTTAAGTTTCGATGTGATCATTTTAAAATTTTGATGAGTGCCAGCTCAACAAGTTTCATGAAATATTAATATTAATCAATATTTTTCTACTTTTGTAAAACGTCAAAAACTGTTTTTTTGCTTTTTCTTTTAATATGCGTTAGTATTAATTTCATTTCCTTTTATTTTTTCAAAATGAGCAGAAACCCAATAAAAATTTAATTTTTCATTTTATCTGTTTCATTTAACACACTGAATATTTTTTTTGCTTAATTTTAATAAAACTTTTTATTCTATTTAAAGTCATATAAAAATTGAAAAAGAATAGGAATTTTAATTGAATTTTTCTTCATAATTCCTCATAAATTCCTCATAAGTAAGCACATAATTTTTCTCATATAAGTTTTCCTGATTATTTATTCTTTCTATTCAAATATTTATAAATAAATCTTTACTTGACTTAAGCATATTACTTATATCATATAGTGTGAAATTATATAATTATTTTCATACTTGCTTTTGGGTATATTTTAAACCTTTTTTCTGAGGACATGGATAAAAGAAATCGATAAATTATAATTTGATATTCAAAGTAGATTTGTTTTTTTTTTGTGTGTGTTTATGCTATGATTAAAATATTGTTGTATTTTTCGGATTATAAGGGTAGAAAAATTATTTTAGAAAACTTCAACTAAAACAATTTTTCCGAATAAACATATTTAAATATGTGTGTAAAAGAATATTTTATGCTAAAATATAAAAGATGCAATTTTTGAGTCGTGGTTTCATTTTTAAAATTTAATGATTGCTTCCTAAACCACTGCGCTAAATGTTTTTCCTTTAAAAATATACAACCATCTTAAATAATATGAGTTCGAAAAATGTGTAGAGAGAACTAAAAATTGTAAAATGAAATTGTTTTTAACGAGGCGCATTGTTATTGTGCTTCATCAGAAAGTTTTTCCAAACTTTGTAAATAAATATTCGCTTTGTTCGAATTTATTTGAATTACAAAAACAATATTGACTCAGAATATTGTTTTAGTTTATTTCTCCATATTTAATAGTGATACGGGAAGAAGCAATAGAACAAGATATTAAGGATGAAATATTTTTCATTTTCATAATTGATTTTCTGTTCCAAAACATTCTCTTAGGGATATTGATTTTTAAATTTTAAAAGATGGAAATGTTGACTAAAAGTTTTTCAAATTAAAAAAATGTTTTTAAATATGATTCAAGCAAACTTCAGCATAATTTTAATGAACTAAAATATAAAAATTAGTAAATATGTTTGATTAGTTTCTGCCAGATAATTTAGTTTCACTCTGCAAAAAAAAATTAGTGTACCTCAATGGCTGTTATTGTCGTAGGCCAATAAGGCTTTGAGGGTGCGATTGCTCTCGTTTTCCAGTGGCTCCATCTCTGACCAAGAATTCGACTTCTGAAACATACATACGTCACACCCATTTATAGATAGGACTCATCCATATATCCATTAATTCATCCAAAGATCGTTATTTTGTCCTGAATCAGAAAACGATCAATTTCGAATTCAGTACCCTAAGAGGTATAATTTGATATGGGAACATAGAGAACTTTGTGACCCGACAGATTTAACGTGCACAAGTCACCATTTATTACACAGGGAGTCTTCGGCCTGCTAGATTCGAACCCCTGTTCTCATGAATGTGAGTTCAGCGCCATACCAATAAGGCTACCCCGGCTTCCGAAAACGGGTACAACTGAGCCGCAGCTATTTTTGTTACATTAACTCTAAAATTTATAATTACAGTGTGATATTGGGTCAGCTGTTCAATGACGGTTATAAAATAAAATAAAATTACAGTGTGATACGATACATATGAGAGTCAGTAAAAATATATTTACAATCGAATTTAAAATAAGAATCATTAGTTTAGCATATATATACACTAATTCTTAAAATAAAATTAATTTGTAAATATAGACAGCTAATGATATAACGCGACAATNAATTACAATGCTACTGAGTTGAACGTTAGTAGTCGTAAACCCATGAAATTGGGTCGGCTGTTCAACGACGGTTATAAAATAAAATAAAATTACAGTGCGATATTGGATCAGCTGTTCAACGACGGTTATAAAATAAAATAAAATTACAGTGTGATACGATACATATGAGAGTAGGTAAAAATATTTTTACTATAGAATTTGAAATGAGAGTCATTAGTTTAGCATATATATACACTAATTCTTTAAAAAAAATTAATTTGTAAATATGCTTAGTGTAGAGAGAATCTCAGGACGAATTTATAAGATGTTTAGCAGAGCTGAAGAGTAGAGAAATAATGTCTAAAAAAACAGTTAATACAGTTCTAAGAGATTTAAAAAGATATATATATATATATACATATATTTATCTTTATTATACAACTAAAAATATGCATACATTTTGAAATGGCAAAATTTTGTTTCCGTTGATGAATAACAGAAACACACTATGATAAAACAGCAACACACTATGAATCCAGGTTGTAAATAAGATACTGGAATATTCTACTTGGCATTCTTTGAATTTCAATGCGCCAAAAATGATGTTTTCGGAACTTGTAATAAATCTCGTGTGGCGTGAAAGCGCGAGAGTTTGATGTTGGATGTGTTTAGATTTAAATTACACATCTTCAATAGTGTTAGCTGACAAAAATTGCTTAAGGTAGATATATTCAATTTGTGTGCTCCTGACGTGCAGCAAGGTTTGAGAGAACGAAAGACTTTGCCATTGTGGTAACCGATTCCAGTATTTTTCATATTTGAACAATATTTTTAACTGCATGTCTGCAGGAACTGTAATTTTTTAATGAATAAACGATATTTTAAAATCCCACTGTTTACAAAATAATCCCACTGTTGTTAGTAATGGTATTTCTTTATAATTATGCTTTGATTCAAACCTTGCATCATAGAGATTATTTGTGCGTTGCTGTAGATGATATAACACAAATCACCAATGCTCCCGATAATTTTCATTTCCAAATTCATTGTTTAGCACTGTTTATCATCAATGAAATGATATAAATGTGACTGAAAAAGATTTAGTTTTTATTCGAGCTATATTCAACTTTTGAAATCTTGTAAAAATAAACAATAAAAAAAAAGATTTTTTTTCTTTGAATATTACATGTTGTTCAAAACGCTAGTTTTCCATTTGTAAATATAGAGGAGAATAATTTTTTTCAAATATATGATCAAGTTTATTTTTATTAATTCATAATTATTTACTTCCTTTTTTAGGTGTGCAACAATGGTGAATGCGTACCCTTTTGGAGAAGTTAGAACTATTAGCTGAAGTGAAAAATATTAATGTTTTGTAGAGATTAATGTGCTTTTAAATACGATCGAATAAAGAAATATTTATCAATTAAGACAACACTATTTTTGAATATAATATGCATATATTTCTGTACACATTTTGAACATGGCTTATAAAAAAATCTTCATTGCTGAAATAAACACGTGTATTAGTCTTCTCGTATATTGATTTATAGAAATAATAATAATTCTGCGCAAAGCGTTGAAGATATACATTTTTAATAACACGAATTGCGGAAAAAATAAATTATTCAATGAAAAGTAATAAAAATACTTTCAATTATTTAATGGATTTCATTACAAAATAACAGCTATTTAGTTTATTTTAAATTAAGGTAATGCCTACAAGCATAAAATTGAATTTATCTTTTCATACGGTTTGTTTTTTACTTTACTAATTTAAATGGCTAACATTAATGTTTTAGAAATGAATAGAGATAAAGTAATAAATTATGATAAATAGTTTTCTTTTTAAGAATTCAATATGCGTGATTGGTTCTCTTGTTATTTTTAAAATAGAAGAGAAAATCTAATCGATGTCTTTTATTTACTAGCACAATAGCTGAACTGTTTCGCTTTAAGTAAAATAAATAATAATTACAAAAGCTTTTTTTTTTTAAAAAAAAGTGAGACTATATTTCATTTTGAATCACTTATTAATAACTTAATTATAAATAAATCATCATCAAAATGAAGAAAAAAGGAAAACTCATATTAAATAGGAATTTATATTCAATAAACGAAAATAAAATTATGTCAGATTATTTATGCAATGCAGAATTTAATTATTAAACAATTTCACAATTTAGAGCTCAAAAACTTCATATCTATTCTTCAATGACATCTTTGAAAGCAGAAACATAGTAGGAAGATATAGAATATGCAGTTGAAAAGATTGCAATTATATGAAAAGAAAAAGAAATTTAAAAACGGGTATGATTGTTTAAAACATATAAGCGATTTCAGAAAAATATTTCCAAAACAATCGAAAATAATTAAATTAATTGACATTACATTTAATAATAT